>NC_142930.1:105835675-105863175 GCF_046866305.1 Octopus bimaculoides | reverse complement strand
TACGAAGAGATCAAATGACAAGATGCAAGAGAAGGGTTGTATGGAATTTCATTTTGGAGAGATACTTATTCCAGTTATCACCCACAAACAAAATCCCACTCACTGATTGTGTCTATGACAAATGGTTATAACGTAAGGCAAAGCTACATTTGAATCGTTATTCTTCTCCATGATCTTCTCGAATCATACCTTAAAACGTATGGCAGGTTGTGATGTACACTACGTATCTATGGTTCTTTACCGTTGTCTCTCTCTCTCTCCCTCCTCTCTCTCTCCATTCCTCTCTCTATCTCATCCTCTGAATGAGAATGTATGTATGGATATTCAAGTTTCGAATTGGCTGCTTTGCCAGTTGCACTAGGTCCAACGTTTCCTATTTCTCAATTCCACCAAGCTCTTCAAGTGTTTATAAGTATAACCTTGAGAGACGCACAACCAAAATTTACAAGGAATTCATAATCGGTTGAACTAACAATACTAGGCATGTATTAGTCCTAGTGAACGAAATTTTAAATTATTTATAGTGAGAATGAAAAATATATATTGGCGACAGAGGCAATATCAATACTGCTAACGTTATAAACAAGCGTGCATTTCCCACCAAAAGCTTGTATGAGAGTTTCTCTCATGGTATCTACCGCAGTAAAATTTATTCCAACGTTTGAGAGGTAATAAATATTACTCTCAGTCAGATTAGACACCTGTTTCAACAAACTCAATACTTTAGGAATATGTAATTTTCTTTGTCACATAAATCTAAAAATATCTAACGGTTAAGATAGAAAGGATGGTTGGTTGTGATGTGCATTCCGTTTCTATGGTTCTTTACTGTTCTCTCTCTCCCCACTCTCTCTCCATCCATCTCTCTATCTCACCCTCTAAATAAGATTGTATGTACGTATGTATGTTTAAATATCGAATTATGATCAAATCAATTTTACAATATACTGACGGATTACTCAGTTATTTTCTGCAGAGTACATACTTACTATTCTGTAACAAGCGTAGTCAGTGTTGACAATGACTTCGAAGTTTCGGCTTGTTTAAACTTCATCAAGCATTTTTTTTTTTTGGTAACCGTTGAAGGCTTAGCACTCATATATACATACAAACATACTTCCATACATACAGACAGGCAAACAGACAGACAGGCAAACAGACAGACAGCCCTATGTCAGAGAAAGATAGGCTAAGAGATAGATATGTTTCTTTATTAGCCACACAGGGCTCAACACAGAGGGGACAAAATACAAATGTAGAGTTTTTCTTTTCGAGGGGGGCGAAAACAAAGCAGTAAAAAAAAAACCAAAAGTGGGGACAACGATGAAAAAAAAACATCGCAAAACGTTTGGGGTATTTACAAAAAATACGAAATAATACAGAAAATTCCCAAGAAATGGGGAGGTTATACGTGGAAAGAAAAACCTACGAAAAGACCACGGTAACCTCTGTCATTTTAATGTCACAAATTACATTACACACTTTTATTTACGAAAGGAAAAAGGTAAGTAACTCTCTAGGTTTACCGTTTTATAGAATCACGGTCAAGGTGGCTTCGTCATTTATACGTGCCATTCTTGCTACATGTATCCATCTTTTTTCGAAACATTTGCTGGACAACACTTGCCTCTCTACTCTCACCTTCCTTTTCAAGTGATACTTGAAAAAGTTGATGAGAGATTGACCAGAGAGGAAAGTGTTTGTCTCTAATCCTTTCAGACGCGTCCACCAGATGCATTCTTTCGCCATAGCCACAAGTACAATAAATACAGCTCTTCATTCCCGTTTAAAGGAAGGAGGCGTGACGATATTGACGATAGACTCGGTTGATAAACCGACTCGTCCCACACGTGACAGCAGTCGTTCGACATAAGCCCACAGCTCCGAAATGGTTGGACACTGCACGAGTGCGTGCAGAACGGTTTCGTCGCTCTGACCGCATCTCGGGCAGGTCGGCCCCGTATTTCACGAGCCGTGTCTATAGAGCTTATCCCGAACGGGTAGCGCTTCTCGGTAGCACTGCCAGGCCAGGGATCTCTGGAAGTTGTCCATAGGTCCCGGCCCGAAAGTCGTCCTGAACAGGCGGGTCAGGTATTCCTCGTCGACGCCCAGGTTCGCCCAGAGATCGTCGTCGTACTTGCCCTCCACTAATCCCGGGACGGCAAAGTTGTTGCAGAGCAACGCGACACTCACGGTGCCATCCGCAATTCCTCGGCCTCTTTTTGATCCACGACTGCAGCTCGGTCATGGAGACGAGCTGCGGGAAAGCGCGTCGCACAAACGGCGACCACACCTGCTCACCGTCGTCTACGTAGAGCCGGAGATGTCGCAGTCTCAGCGCATGTCTGCGCATCATCAACCACGGCATGCCCAGCTCTCCTTTCAGCGAGTGTTGGCAACAAACGGATCGACTCACCATCGGAACGCTTCCTTTCCACAAAAAGCAGAGGCGGATGCGCTCCATTTCGGTGATGGCGCGATCGGGACAAGGCACGACGGTCAGGCGGTATTCGATGACGGACGCGATGTACGCGTTCGCCACCTCCGCCCGACCTTTTAGGGACAGCTTCCTCTCGGACCATTGCCGGCAGAGAGTGGCCACCCTACTCGTTATCTCGTCCCAGTTCTTCTCCGTTTGCAGGTCCGGACCGAACCAGACTCCGAGCAACTTGACCGGACCGTCCGTCCAGCGTCCCTCTACTGAGGCGCTGCCGGACGGTATGGGCTTGCTTCTCCAGGTGCCGAGCAGCAAACCCACCGACTTATCCCGGTTGATTTTCGCTCCAGTCACCGCTTCGTAGTCTTTCAGCGTCTCGCCGACAAGCTCGATGTGCTCGTAGCTAGACGCTATGACGGTGACGTCGTCCGCGTATGCCGACACGCTCGTCCCGCACCCCAGTTCACGCGGGATGCCCCTCAGCGTCGCCAGCTTCCGCAGTAGTAGCTCGAGAGTCAATAAGTACATGAGCGGCGACAAGGGGCATCCCTGACGAACCGAACGTGCAATGTCGAAGGGTCCCGATAGACGTCCATTGACGCGAACTACCGAACGCATGCCTGTGTACAAGGCAGCCATCCAGCCTCGGAAAACGGGACCGAAGCCGGCCGCTTCGAGGACGGCCTCCAAGTATCGATGGTCTACCCTATCGAAAGCTTTGGATTGATCCAAATTGATCAGGGCCCCACCCATGCCAGGTTCCTTAACTACCCTCTCTATGATGTAGCGCATCAGATGGAGGTTGTCATGGATGCACCGGCCCGGCACGGCGCACGTCTGCTTCGTGCCGACCAGTTTCTCGATGACAAGGGCTAACCGCTTGGCTAACACCTTGGCCAAAATTTTCAAGTCTGCATTGAGCAGAGTGATGGGCCTAAAGTTATCTATGGCGTCTCCCTTGTTTGGATCTTTCTTCAGCAGCATTACCGCTCCTCGGCTCACAAAACCGGGAATGCTCCCGTTATGCTGCCAGTTGCAGTACACGGCCGCCAAGACTTCTCCAAACAAGTCTGGCATACAGTTGTAAAGCTCGTGGGGCAGACCATCCAAACCCGGAGATTTGTCCGTCGAGCAACCCGCCATCGCGTCCCTCACTTCCTCCGCCGTGATGACCCCTTCGCAGCACTCCACCTCTCTTGCCGAGAGTCGTGGCAAGCTGTGCAGGTAGGCACTAAAGTCCACCCTGCCTTCTCGCTCGCCACTCTTCCCGAACAGTCGGGCAAAATGTCGCTGAAACGCCTCGCACATCTTGCTCGGCTCGAGCAATTCCCGCCCCTGTTCGTCTACCAGAGAACGGATGGTGGCTCTGTTACCCCGCTGCGCCTCCACCACCCGGGCCTCTCGTGCGTTTCCAACACCTTCATTCCTCAGAGCACGCATCCTTGCCCTGACAGCACACCCTTCGTGTTTAGCATTGAAGCGTTGGTCGAGGGCCAACCTCGCCGCTAAAACGTCGGATGCGATGCCACTTCGCAATGCCTCTTCTAACTTTATCACTAGCTCCCCCTCTACTCTGTTCCTCTCTACAGCTAGTGCCCTGCTATACCTTATTGCTTCCGCCCTTACTGCTCTCTTGAGGGCAAACCACCATTTGTTGTTGACGATGGCTCCCGTCAAAGTCCTCTTTACTAACGTGCTAATCCGGTCTCTGAAAACCTGTCTCGACGGGAAAGACGCGTTTAGTTTCCAGTAACCGGGACCCTGCCTATGTGCCTTATCTAAGTCTAGCGTACACGTCACAAGTTTGTGATCCGTGTAGCTGACTATGTGGAACTGTGGACATCCTAAACTATCTCTATCTCTTGTCGTACACACTATCCTATCTAGATACGATCTCGACGACCCAATGCGGTTGCTCCAAGTCCACGTTGGCAGATTTGGGTGGTCGAGTCGGTACCTGTCAGACAACTGGAAGCGTCTGAGCAGGTCTATGAGGCCTTTGCATCCCCTTCTAGTTTTGTCACTCCCCACGTAGTCTAGATGCGTGTCCAAGGTAGCATTCCAATCCCCCACTAAAAGTAAGGGACGAGACATTCCCAGGAATACTTCTAGACGTCGAAAGAAGTCCGACCGACCCGTTAAAGGAGGCACATAAACTGCCAGCAACCGAAAAGCGCCTCCATCGCTGCCGTCCACATCCAGGACAACCAGTCTACCCCCCGGGTCCGTAAATATCGTCTTTACTTGGAGATCCAGACTCTTGCGAAAAAGAACCGCCGTGCCACTACCGCCCATCCTCGGCAGACAGGGAGAAAAATAAATGTTAAACTGTCCGCCAAACATGGACTTTAGGGCCCGCGGTTCATGGAGTCTGGTCTCTCTAATGGCTATGATATCCAAATTGTGTGACTTGATGTCATTTAAGAGGTACCCTTGTTTCCAAGGGGACCCCAAGCCACGCACATTCACACAACCAATCTTCACCATGTTTCTATTTATACGTGTGCTTTAAAGCACAAAACAAAAGAACAGAAAGTTACTTACCGTTCGAAAGTTTTGTTTCCTCCTTGGATTTTTCACCAAGGAGGCTATTGTACAATTTCTTGCACAAATATTTTTGACATCCCCCTACCGAGTTGGGATAGAGGGATTTTATTTTGTGGTGCAATGCTGGTGATACATTATAAATTTTAATGTGTTTTGGCGGTATTGTGTGTGGGTGGTTGTTTGTTTTGATGTCATTATTTGTGATGTTTGTTTTAGAGTTGATGTAATTCATCAACTCTGTATTTGTACTGTCTATTGCTGTTAGCATTGTTTTTGCATATTACTATTGGTGTTAGGTGTATTTTCGGGAGATGTGAATCTCCGTGCTTTGTTTGTGTTTGCATTTTGTTTTGTTTTCTTCTTACTGCGCTTCCTCTTTCCTTTCGTAGCTATTTTCCACCCCTCCCCACTCTCTTCATCCGATGATGAGAGCTCTGAGGAGTCAGAACGAGGTAACGGTAAATTTTGTGCGTCTGTGTGTGTTTCTGTGAGTGTTTGTGTTGCTGTTTTTGTTGGTGTTGGCTGCTTGTTATTTGTGTGTGGTGTATGTGATATGGGAGAGGGAGAAGCAATCTTGGAATTTTCTTTTTTTTTCTCTTCTGTTTTTGAAGTTTCTGTTGTCTTTTCTGTTGTGGTTATTGCTGATATTTCTGTTGTTGTTTTTTGTGTTGCTGGTGATGTTGGTAGTAAAGTTTTTCTGTTGGGGGTATTTGGTAGTTGCTTCTGTTTTTGTTGTTGTTGTTGCTGGTGCTGGTGATGGTGGTGGTGGCGGTGTTAACTTTCATGTTGTTGTCACTGGTGTTAGTAGATGGAGAGACTGCGTTAGTAGCAGTCGCCTCCGATCCAGATTTCCTCATAGTTTTCATGGTGGTGGTGGTCGTGGTGGTGGTGGTGGTGTTGAGAGGGCTGTTAGTAGCTGTAATCGCCGACTTTGTGACGTTTACAGCAACTGCGTTCCTGTCACTGTGTGAGCACGTGCTACTCTGTTCTTTTTTCTCTTCTGGCATCTGAAGCCTCTGGAAATGCTCATCAAAAGAACAAGACAAGCGTTCCAAAATTATGCTTCTCGACATTTCTCAAATGTCGAGAAAGAAATTTTTGTATTTTGCTAGGGCCGAAATTTTTGTATTTTGCTAGGGCCGAAATTCCTGCCCTTAAAAATACACAAAAATGAAGCCTAGGTGCTTCGCAACAAAAATATTTAAAAATTCCAACAAAATGTAGACAATAAAAGGTCAAATAAACGTTTACCTCTGCAGCCGATGTGACAGCACGTCCGTCAGATAGATAGATAGATAGATAGATAGATAGATAGATAGATAGATAGATAGATAGATAGATAGATAGATAGATAGATAGATAGATAGACAGACAGACAGATAGACAGATAGGTATATAAATAGATAGATAGATAGACAGACAGACAGACAGACAGACAGATAGACAAACATACAGATAGATAGATAGATAGACAAACAGATAGATAGATAGATAGATAGATAGATAGATAGATAGATAGATAGATAGATAGATAGATAGATAGATAGATAGAATTTTTAATGTATTCTAAGTGCACGAAATATTACCACTTGTATTAGGGGTGTATATTTATAGAACATTATGCTCATTTACGCCAATATTGTCTGCATATATTTGGGGTAGGCTAAAAGGCAGAAACCTAGCCAAAAAAGGACAGTCTTAAATATGTGTGACATCTGTTAATTTTTGTTGACGGACTGATTTGACGAGAACGGAAAATTATTGAAATGGACGTATGAATGAAGGGTCCGAATTAACAATAATTTGTTGTTCGTTCAGATGATACATGCATGCATACATACATACATACATATGCAGTATATATGCATATATATATATATATATATATATATATATATATATATATATATATATATATATATATATATATATATATATTTACTAGTGGCGACTCTTGTACTCGGGTTGTTCGGGCTAAGCCAGAGTATAAATTTAGTAAAGTGAACGTGTATTTGCAAGGTGATTTCATTTCTGCCAACACTGACTTCAAGTATGTAATCGCAGCCAATAACTCGGGTTCCTTTTATTGAACCTCGTCGCAGTTCACTTATTTCCGTTCGGCGTCTGGCAGTCGTCTTAGAGGTGCCCTGTGTCAAAAAATATCTTTCGTAGCAGACGGTACCAGAAGTTTTAACTTGAGTTGTCATCAATAATCGTAAAAATTAAAAGTAATTCAAATTCAACGAAACAATAAATTTCTATGAAGGTTAGGAATTAAATTCCAATCCATGAAAAGTTTCCGTTCTACAATATTCTTAAAGACACGAAAACTTATCCAGCAACTTGGGCTAATACGAACGAGCCTGGTAGATGTCAAGAGAACAGGCGGTAGTCATATCGGTGATATTTGTTGTGCACTCCGCTGTCGTTAATTGATTGTTGTTATTCTGCGTGTCTCTGTGTAAAGATCAGTCGTGTTTTGCAGGCTTGCTTTATTTTTATCCTTAACTTAGAAATGGGGAAAGACATAGTGTTAGATACAAAAAAATAAGCCATTAGGGGCGAGAAATATTGCAGAAGGACGCGAAACTCTGTAATGAGCCCGAGTGATGCTAATGACTTGGCGTCGCCTCTGATATATATATATATATATATATATATATATATATATATATATATATATATATATATATATATATATATATATATATATATATATATATATATATATATATATATGTATATACATATATATATATATATACATATATCGATGGCATCGACTTCCTGACCCTTCTTCCCAAAACAACTGATACCAATTCACTTCTACTTAGTTTTGATGTGGTAAGTCTTTACACTAATATTTCATACGATTTAGGAATTAAGGCGATTAAATACTGGGTAGAAAAACATAGAGAAGTGATTCCTAACAGATTCACAGTGCCATTTATATTAGACATATTCTGAAAAACAATACATTCTTCTCCAATGAAAAGAATCACATCCAAATTAAAGGCACGGCGATAAGAACGAGGTTTACTCCCGTCTACACGATCTTTGTAATACGATACTTAGAACGAAAACTCTACCAAGAAGTAGAGGAAAGCTATGGCATTGAATTTAGAAAGTATATTGAAAAAGCATGGAAGTGATACCTTGACGGTTGCTTCATAATCTGGACAGAATCTCTAAATACTCTGGAAGAGTTCAATATCCTCCTGAACAGCCTACACTCGTCTCTCCAATTCACAAAGGAGATGAGTAGTACCAAATTACCATTCCTAGATATAACGGTAATTAGAAAGAACACCACCATTACCACAGATTATACTATAAACACACGGTCACACATCAGTACCTGAATTTTAAGTCGTGCCATCCACCACATGCAAAACGCAACACCCCATACTGTCTAACCAAAAGAATTTGTACCATTGTAAAAGATGCGAATATCAGGAACAAACGCCTAGCAGAACTAAGAGAATTTTTGCTCAAACAAAAATACCCGTCTCTACTAATAGAAAATAGCATACAGCGGGCTATAAAAATACCCATACAACAACTGAAGACAACCCAAAGAAGAGGAAAACAGGAACAAGTCATACCATTTATAGTGACATGCAGCCCATGTCACCAGAATATCTTCAGCATCGCTAAAGCACATCTACCAATCATTGCTCAAAGTAACGAATTAAAAGATATAATCACAGATCGAGTTATGGTTCTTAGTAAAAACAGTCTAAAAACTTGAAAAAATTATCTATAAAGGCAAAGTTTGACCTTAGCAACAAAGACCAATCATTCACTGTATCTAAATGCAATGATAGCCGATGTGGCACATGACAATTCATACATACCGGCCAATATATGAACACAAAAACCGGAAAAATATTCACAAACGCAAATATGAACTGCAAAAGTTGAAATTTACTTTACTGCATCAAATGTCGAAATTGTGAAGAACTATATGAGGGTCGGAGTGGAAATGCACTATCAGAATGTTCACGTGTGCATCGACAACAAATTAGAGACTCAGATGGCCATCAGATACCTTTGAGTAACCATCTAGCAACAGGTTTTAGGAAAATATTTATAATATTTCCATTCCACAAACTACACAGTCTAAGTGGAATCGAGAGAAAAATTAGAGAACAGAACTTTAATAGATTCCAACCCAAGCTAAATTAACAATAATGATAATACTTAGAGGTACTATTTCTACTGCTACGACCACTACCACTAACAACAACAATACTAAAGCTTCTCATGATGACGATAGCAGAAAACTACTAAGCTAAGTGAACAGAAAAGTTTAGGGGCTAAAGTCCTATTACCATAGCTACTCCTGCCACCACCACCACCACCAATAATAAAGGTGACGATAATGGTGATGATAATAATTGAAATGAAAAATCCCTGGGAAATGTTTACATTTCTAAAAGTAGCTAAACAATTACTGCTTTAGCCAAGTTCAAAATACAGGTCTCTTGACATGTTCAACAAACCGTGACGCCTAAACCAAACACCAGTCAATTTGAGCAATTTAGTAAAGCCAAAGACGGATTGGTCAGAATACAGTTTGCAAAACTTAACATTCTGGAGCCTATACAAGTGTATCTTCTAGCGCAAATCAGTCAATGTGTTGACTGAATTATACAGGGTGGCCCAAAAGTAGGTTTACAGTTATTCAACTATCACTTTTTCATATATTAACAGTTTAGATATTAAATATAAAAAAATATGAAACCGTGCTAATTTAGTTAATTTTGTCAAGCTCCCTTTTCAGTTTGTAAGATAGAAATTTAAATATAATAAATTATTTTAAAAGGGATTTAAAGTGTTTACGTTATAACTGTAAATCTACTATTGGGCTAACCTGTATATAAAGGTATAGCTTTATTAAGTTCGTTCAAAGTTGCCTCTTTTTGATCCATCTCATTGACGAGAATCAAAGACTCGAAACATCGATGTCTGAGATTCCCGAGAGATGGTGACACTGAACGAAATGGGTGTTTTCACACCTTTTTACCATAAGAGAGATTTTTTTTCTCCACGGTAACTGCAGTGTATTTGCTTTTAGCAGTAAACTGCAGTAAACTGCACTCTTCAGAACTTGCACTAAGAATAAGTACACAGTAAAATTACGAGCTGTTTTTATAGCAAGTTGATGCAGGTAGTTTATGCCGCACTCCGACTTTTACTTCACGCAATTGAAAAAACCGCATTATTTATGGGATGACCCAAACAATATATATACATACTTGCATATATACGAAACTAAATTTAGTAGGAGTCACATATATTATTATTTAAAACAGTTTGATTCGGTTCCGTGGCACTTCAAGTTCCGCAGGCCCCTAACTGGAGCCCGACCCTTTCAGGCTTCTGGATTGTGGAATGGAGAGATTCAGGAAATCCATGATGGATATTCATTCATACATACATACATACATACATACATACATACATACATACATACATACATACATAGCCAGCTATGAATGGCTATATGTTACGCATACTTAATGCCTAATGTGTACATAATGTCCATAGGTCAGTTTCGGCAATATTTATTCTGTGATAACTTTCTCTTATGAATTTGCCCTGTTAAAAATACAAGAAATGTAAGAGAGAAGCGGAGATTTGTCCCAGAAGCGTTCAGTGAGAACACCAGATGTATTTTGGCCTCTCAGGACAGATACGGCGGTAAGTAGTTTTATATATAAATCAGAGTGGTGAGTGGCACGTATTTGAACAACATAAAAAATACGGATATATCAAATCCCATACAGCATAAATTCTAGATGTATCACAAATATATGCTCCTCTACAAGACGTATCATAATTACCAAATAACAATTTAAACCAGTTCCACTTGAGAAGGAGACATAACCCCAGAATGAAGATTATCCAAAAGTGACATGCCTTTAAAACAGTAGTTTTCAATTAGGGTCCTATGATCCTTGGAATTCCATATAAGATTTTGCTGATAAAATTTATGTGCAATAAATTGGTTATACTTCTCCAATACATAATTTTTTAAAATTTCTTTTTACACAGTTTCTACTAATATTTAATTATAAAAATATAATCTCGTTTGATAGATATGATTTTTAATCATTGAATAGTTATGGTGGTAGGGTGGGGCGGGGCAGTAGAGTGAAATAGGAATGAAAAGGGTCCATTATTGAGACACACTGTTTTAAAGGAAAAACACAGGATTATTGACTGGAGATTAGAGGAGAGTCATGCATACGTGTTTCTCGCTTAATAACTGTCATCAGCATGATAAATGCCCAACCTTATTTCCAATAGCCAAAGGACTAAGACTTATACTGAAAAAATAGAAAACATTTATTGCTAATGTAATTTCAGTGTTTATTACTTTACATTTAATTGCAGCACTTTAGTTCTCTGTTTAAATCTTCCCTGTAGAGATTTATTCTTCATCTCATCTTACCGTAAACAATATTGCATACATGAGCCAATGAAGCTGGTTGTTGGCTCTGCGAGAAACACTAGCCAAATTTCCTCCAAATGTACTTTACCATCTGAAAACAAATGAGAGAGAAAAAGAGAAAGACAGAGAGACTGAGGGTTACACAGGATTACATACCAAAGAAATGGAACACTTTTCACCGTACGTCTGCTGAATGAGATTAAACTTAGGGCTAAACAAAAATATCGTATGTTTCCTTATACGAACATTGGAAATCAGAATTTTAAAACCTTTCGCGGCTTAAAATGAACACATTAACAATTAACACAATTAAAAGAAAGGGGGCGTACATTTAGTAACAATTTATCAACTATTGAGTTGTCACGTATCAGAAAATTGGATGTTACTAATGAAATAAAAGTGATTCCAAGTAAGCATGATCTAAGGGGAGACAGTTGAAATTCTGAAAGTGAGAAGCCTTTAAATTTCTAAATATATCTTTCCTTTCTCGATTTCTGTTAGCCTTTATGATTGAGAATTCAACATTTGACACTTTGGAAAAGAAATTTCCATTAAGTAATATATGAAATCTGTGCTGAAAGTGTGTATTTAATAATAGAAATAAGAGTTATCCTTACATACTGGTACTTGTATAATGTACGTATATAAATACAATCATTGCACATTATACATAGTTTTACTGTGTTGATTAAACTTAACAGGTATGATTGATAATAGGGGTCAACAGTGAGACAAAAATAATTTGTAGCAGATTTAGTTGCGTGCGTTTGGAAACGATGGAATAAAAGAACTCACAGAAAATCATCAATTGACGAATCAATTTTGAACAGAACTATCTTTAAAATGCTTCTTCTCTCTCTCTGAAGCAATGTAATGACACGCCACTACTAGCGGTTGATTCTATTAATTCTTTACAATTTACTAAATTATGTTTCCGACCTAAGGTTACATATTTTAGATATAATTTATCCAAATAATATTCATCGGGAATGTTACACGCAAGTTCTTCGTATAATATTGATTTTTTTTATAGCCTGAAAACCAAATTTTATGAGGATTACATTATACCGTCTATGATATTGAAGAAAAGATTCGTTGTTCGTGTTCCATCGATGGCAATGTGTAATGTCAAAAGCAAAGTATTTATGAATTGCCTTCCCAAATTAGTGAATCATAAGTAGCTGCTTCAAAGCTTGATCACTGTAGAAAGCCGAAGCACCTTAAAATTTATAAATATTGCTGTAATTGTGATGTTGTAGAGATAAAATAAAAAGCTAAAGGCAAACACATATTCATGTACACACATACCCTCTACTTTTATTGTCATATATATATATAGAAAGACACACACGCACACACAGAAACACACATTTATATGCTAATATGTGTTGGTTGTACAATCGAACATAAAGACAATACAAAATTGACCGGGGAAAAAGCAAAGAATACATATACCTTGAGTATGAGACATGCTTTCAGAATAAATCGTTGGTAGCAACTTTGAAGTAACGTCGACTGAACGCTTCAGATATGAGTGTGTATTCATATGCTTGTTTGTTTGTTTGCTTGTTTAGAAATGTAGTATATGGGCTTGTGGTATATTTACTTGTAAATTCGATGCCAGTTTGCAGCGGGTCACGCTGGTGTAACGAGCATCGCTGTGAAAGACAGGGAGTTCAAGTTTCGTTGGCTATCTTTTCTAACTTACCCCATCGTTTACTGGCTTCTGAATGTATTTAAATCGAAACGCTATATATTATTTTGCATTATATATCATATAATTTATGCACATGCACACGCGCGCGCAAACTTATTCTTCATCTGAGCTTACCGTAAAAATATTGCACACATGAGCCAATGAAGCTGGTTGTTAGCTTCATATACGTATGTACGTATGTATGTATGTATGTATGTAGGAATGGAAGCTCTGAGTAAACGACAATTTTACCTTTCAGATGTCGTCTCTTATTGTTGTCACATTAGTCTCGCACAGTTGTACAATCCCACTGGGCTCTATGCAGTTTGAAGAGGACAATAACGTACTATAAAGAGCACATCAATGAAAAGAGAAAAAATCATAAGCTTGAACTAAAGTATTCTATTATATATTTCAATATTTTTCGTCTATCTGAAGAAGTAATTATGTGGTACACCCACTGATTGTATCTATAATGTAACATGCATTTATGTGCATTATATATAATCAAAGATTTTTTCTGTATGTATTTATAAAAAGAGCATCGAGTGAATAACAAATAATTTAACGTGTGAAGTTCAGTTAAATGCTTATTTTTGAAAAGTTGACATGGCTTTCGAAGTTTCACCGAATCTAGATGTTTAAATTTTGTTGCAAGAAGAGCTATTAAGTATATGTACAAATTTTAAAAGTAAGAGAGACGTGGGCAATACTTAGGAGCGCAAATAAATACTAATAGGAGACTATAATATAAAAAGTGTAAGAGAATTACGCAAAGTAGGTTTGTAATTAATATTTAGTCAAAAAAGTAAAATAATTGTTTCGAATTTTGGCACAAGTCCAGCAATTGTGAAAAATGGATAATATTGACTCCAGTTCTTGGCGAGTATTTTAATGTTCCCAGAAAGATAAAAAGCAAAGTCGACTTCCGCAGAATTTGAGGCCAAAAC
The DNA here is from genome assembly GCF_046866305.1 of Octopus bimaculoides. Taxonomy (NCBI): domain Eukaryota; kingdom Metazoa; phylum Mollusca; class Cephalopoda; order Octopoda; family Octopodidae; genus Octopus; species Octopus bimaculoides. The sequence continues at coordinate 105,849,085 of NC_142930.1, read as the reverse complement.
GTGAAGATACTACCAGCTTGACATCTCTCGTCTTGAAATAATGATATAATAAATGTGGGACGAAAGTTGGGTAACAAAAAATGTGTGTCTCTGTAGAGTATTTCATATACATATTGTTCTATGAATTATTCTAAGGGTTTATGAACTTAAGGCTGTAGTGATTAGATTGAGAATAAAATAGAGACAATGTTACTAACAGCCATTATCTATAAGGTGGCTTTGCAAAACTGTCAAAATATCTATAAAATATTTAATTTTATTTTGAAACAGAATTAGTTTAGGTATAAAAACGTGGAGTAAGTTATTAATTCAAAGTGTTATTGAATTAAAAAGAAACTGTTTCTTAAGAATGATATCTACAAAATTTGTATTGAAATAGCAATTTTATTAAAATTTAAACGATTATGTAGAATAATACTTGATGAAAATTTATGTCTGCGTTTATAAATGTATTCATGATATTTTATTTAATATGGTATGAAAAGGAAAAAAAAAATTAAATGTATTAAAAACTCTTAATATGGAAAAACAGATAAGTTTTTCAACAGACTATACTTTATATTTTTTTACAATTTATTTATCAAAAATTCTTACAAAAGTAACATGCGCTAATGTTTGTATGTTTCTTTTTTTAGAAAAAATAAAATCAGTATATTTTAGTTGTTATAATACTCACTTATATTCAAATAGAGCTAAACTGTAGTTATATTATGTTAAATACAAATGACTTTAAAAAACAATTAAAGTCCTGTAATCTAAATAAAAATTAAATCTGAAAAATAGCTGATATGAATTATTTTAATTATCTTCTTTAAAAAAGGTATTTTTTTTAGCACAATAATATTTCGAATAATTTAAGCTCTTTGTTATGTTTTATAACTAAAATCATTTTCCAAAAGAATATAAGATTTTTTTAGGTAATATTAATAATATCAATTGTAAACGAAAATGCCTTCATTTTCGAATTTTAGACTCTGTATTCATATCTTCACAAACACTCAGAATAATAGGTTTCCAAATCTGGCGCAAGGCCAAAAATTTCGGGTAAATGGGTAAGTCGCTCACAGTGTCCAACCGCTACTTATTTTATCAACCTCGAAAGAATGAAAGACAAAGTCGAATTTAATGACATTCATATTAAACATGGTACTTGAAGGCGGTGAGGTGGCAGAATCGATACTACGCCGAACGAAATGCTTAGCGGCATTTCGTCCGTTTTTACGTTCTGAGTTCATATTTTGCCATATTTGAATTTGCCTTTCATCTTTTCGAGGTCGATAAAATAAGTACCAGTTAAACGCTGGGGTTGATGTAATCAACTTAAACCCTCCCAAAAAATTGCTGGTTTTGTGCCAAAATTTGGAAACCATATTAAACATGACCCTAGGGTGACGAGTTGGCAGAATCGTGAACACGCTGAACAAAATGCTTAACGGCATTTCGTCTGTCTTTACGTTCTAAGTTCAAGTTCCGTCAAGGCCGAGTTTGCCTTTTATCTTTTCGGGCTCCATTAAATAAGTACCAGTTGAGTACTGGGGTCGATGTAATCGACTTACCCATTTCTCCGAAATTTCTGGCCATGTGCAAAAATTTGAAACAAAACATTAAAGATGACCCTATTCACCACCAACGCCATTTATTCACCTAATTCACACCCTCTTTTTTTTTAGCTCATATTTCATTCATTTTGTTCTTTATTATACCGAAAATATAATGTTAAACTACACTGAACATTTTGGTTGATTCTCTTATTGTTTACCGATAATGCTTCTTTACACTTTATAGTTATTTTACTTTACCACTGCTTCTTCTAAAAATATCTATATACCACTATTATCTTTGTAATGCAGCTTAAAAAGGCACATCCGTAAAACTTCGAAGGTACCGTTGATTTATGTATTTGCACACAGACAAACACATTTACACAAAAGCGCGTGCGCATATACATAAATATAAACATGAAGTTCACCTATATACATTTTTCTATGCATACCTGGGTAAGCTATCAAGCATTAAATCAAAAGCAATCACGAAATTTTCACATTTTTATCCTATATTTCAATATTTCGATTGCAACAGCTCTTATCGAAAGAATAGTGGAGAATCTTAGACCATTGGAAGTGAGGCCTCCCTCAGCTTTTATTCAAGCATGTCTCTAGGAGAAGTTCACTCTGATATAAAACCAGATTTGTAGAAAATGGCAGTGAACATTTTGAGGTTCGTTTACTTGCGCTTGAGATCACGGCACTCCCACTCTCCTGAGCCAGCAACCCATATTGGCACTGTATATCTTGAACTGGCTTACTCTGGATCATATCTTAAGGGAAGAGAGGGCTTGTGAGGTGCTGTACCAGCCTTATTGGACCTAAAATCGTAGGTTGTATAATCGCCAGCGAGACACATTTCCGATGCTCAGTCATGTAGGTGGGCGTTGCTGTGAGCATGGAAGCTACCTTGCTGAAAACGACCACGGGTACAATATCCTCATGCACAGTCAATACTGGCATTTCGCATGGACATTACTCAGTGATGTTCTTTCTCAAGTGGACAGCCATTATGTATGCATGTTTGTATGCATTTACGTATGTATTTATGGATGCATGCGTGCTTGTATGTACGTATTTATGCATACACATAAGTACGTATACATGCATGAATATATATATTTATGCATACATCAAAGTATGTATGTATGTATGCCTGCCTTTAAGTAAGTATGTATGTATGTAAATATGAACACTCTTTCATATGCATAAGATAAATTTAGCTTATGTAAATTTTAGATAAACTAATGATCTCTACCATAGAAAGTAATATCAGGGGCTAGGCTGTAACTGTAAGACGAAAGACCTAACAATATAAACAATATAACACAATTACAAAAATAAATCATAGACTGTACATGTGTATTATAAATGGCTATCATGACTCTATCAGGATACAAATTTTGATAAAAACAAACTTATCTAGCAGGGGTATTTGTAGATGAATATGAATCAAAGTTGAATGTAATAGATATTGGTGAATAAGCACTAAATTTTGAATAACTATTCATTTGTAAGTGCTATTTGTGAGGTCATAAGTTTGATAAAGTTCCAGAAGACTGAGCTGATAGAAAGCTGGAGTACAGTTCAATATATGCAGTCGGTGACTGGATACAAAGTTAATGTGCTGCATCTAGGACACTAAATTTGAAATGTTCAATGTAGAGATTCGGTTTTGGATGTCAATAATCAGTTACTGGAAGCAAGCAACTTTTGTTTGGATGACTGATTAAATGACATCTCATTATATTTCATTCTGTGCAATAATCGATTGATTTTCTCTTCTATTTCAGATTAAACATTGGTAAATGGAAGATACAACAGCTACATTGTTTTGCATTAAACATTTAGAAACATTACTAGTAAAAAAAGACATCACCAAAGCAACCGTTTGACTTGCTAGAAATAGCAATCAAATTTCCCTCAAATTGCATCTTACTATCTTACTAAAGAAGGATAGGTTGGATAAATACTCCTGCGCATGCTATTCCTGAGAAATAAAAAGGATGATTATCGCTGAAATGTTATTAATTATAGCATTGGTCAGTTCTGTTACGGTAAAGCAAGCATATATGTTTTTTTCATTTGAAATTTAATAAAGTATTACATTTCTGAGTTAAGAAATGCATTGTGAAGCATAAAAGATTGTAAAGTGCGTTTCACTCAAAATGTGATCGCTTATTTGAAATGAAGAGTGTTCGGCTATATTCGATTCACTAAAATAATACATATTGAAAAAGAGCCAATTCCCGAAACGTTGTTGAAATTTACTTTTCCAAATTGGCTACTGCAATGACTTTACTTTTATATTCAGCATAATTTAATGCATTGGATCACATCAGCTAGCAAAGTTCCACAGCTCTTCTTCTGTTTGAGTGCTCGTCACTCTGTCACTAGAATCAGAATGGTCTCAGAAGAAATGGTTGGGATAGCTTGTGTAAAACGTACTTAATGTTTTTACCAAGTAAGTGTTTCTATCCTTGGCTAAAAGATTTTTTCCATACTGTGGCAAAACAAATTTGTAATGTCATCCTGGCCTTTCATAATTCTTTTACATATATATACATTAGTAACTTTCTACAGAATGTTGTCTTACACCATTATCCAAGTGTCAGGTTTCTTTCTGGAGTCTTCCTATTATACAAATTTTCTCAAGGAAGTTGCGAGATGACATATCACAGAAATTATACGAAATTTGATTGTGTTTTATTATTTATATTTGTACACTATCCTTTCTTGACAGTATCTAACTGATATGAATTCTGATTAAAATCCTTCTTTTTATTCCAGGTTTTGACTAAAATGATTTAAGATCTTGGGAAGGAGATATTTGCATAGAGATATTAATTTTGTTCGTCTTCCGGTTTATTGATAATAAACAGAATTTGGATTAATGCTGAATCGTTTTGCTTTTGATTTCTCCGTCCAGTAACAAAGCCTTCACTCAACAGCCTGTCTTGAATTCCAAACGCTGATAGTAGTACGGGTACGGCCATGTCGTTATGGCACATGCTCTTATTGAATGCAGTGAGTTTTGAATTCTATATCTTCAGAAATCTGCTAAAATATTCCTTTTTCAATCTAGCTTTAATCACTCAAATAACATTCCCATAAATTCCAAGATATGTATTCATGTGTCCACGTATGTGGGTATGCAAGTATTTATGTATGAATATATGTATATATATATGTGTGTGTATATGTATGTATGTATGTATGTATGCATGAATGTATGCATGTATATATATATATATATATATATATATATATATATATATATATATATATGTATGTTTATGTGAGTTATGTATGTGTGTTCATATGTATATATGCTTGTATGTATGTATTGCATATATGTATGCATATATGTATGTGTGCATGATTAAATACCTAAAATGTTTGCTTTGCAACTATCAGGTATATGATCGATCCAACTACACAGTACGTAGTGTAAGTAATATCTAATTCATCAGTGGAGCGACGCAAGCCTTCTAATTATAAGTGGGTAGATCAAAACTGTGTAGAACTCTCTGCGTGGACTGTAAGTGTAATTCAAATCCCAGTTTTATTATACATTAACGATTCACATGTCTGTGAAATAATAAAATAATCAGCCACTTACACTATAATTCGATAAGTAGGTGTTTCTATTCATCAAACTACTGATATCTTCACTGTCGAAGCTAACACGATATTCACTCACGTTCATGCATAAAAATATGAATGCATATATCTATATGTAGCCAAATATGTGAATTTTATCAATAACAGGCTGTGTTATCTCAGCCAAGATTACGCCATGCATCTCATTTTTCTCCTTTCGTTATTTGTACTATATCTTCCGCCCATGAGATGTCACACTAACCATTCTGAAACTTTGTCATGCATAAATTGAGTAGAAACATAAACGTATCGATTTTCACAAATCTGGAAGAAGTACGACATCTATGGGCATTGACCACATGCTCGGTTGGGAAGAAAGTCCTGTTGCATTTTTGACATGATCATTTTGTGGGTACTTTTTCTATAAGATAAGCATTGATTTTTGCATTCTAAAGTGTGTGGTTCTTTTCTTTTTCGTTGTTTGCAGATTACTTTATACCATAAACATAAAATTCGCATCGATTTTCAATTTTTAAAGTGCAGTTAGATAATAGCTGAATTAGACAATAGATAGATAGATAGATAGATAGATAGATAGATAGATATCTTTTTATTATAGCCACACAGGGCTAAATACAGAAAATGGACAAATTACAAAGTAGAGCTTTTCTTGGGGGGGGGGGGATAATCTCGATCAAAAGGGATCGCGGAATAAAAAGGTGGGGATTTCGGTCAAAAGGGATCGCGGGAAGAAAAAAAACGTGGGGGGGGGGCGATCAATAGGAATCGTGTATCACAGTCAATGTAAAAAACGTGGAACAGATTAGGTTTATCCGTGGAGAGAAAAGCCTACGGAAAAGACCACGGTCACCTCAGGCTTTTTTTTTTTTTAAGGTACATGAAAGTAAGTACCTTCTCTCTTTTTGTCTCTTTTTGTTACAAGTCTATACTTAAAACGGTGTCGTCTTTCATTCTTACCATTCTTGCCACATTTACCCATTTTTTATTGAAACTTTCATTCGACAACACTTTCCTCTCTATCCTCATCCTCCTTTTCAAGTGGTACTTGAAAAAGTTGACGAGGGACTGACCAGAGAGGAAAGTGTTTGTTTGTAGACCTTTCAAACGCGTCCGCCACACGCATACTTTTGCCATAGCTATCAGTGTTACAAAAACCGTTTTCCCTTCCCGTTTAAAGGAAGGTGGCGGAACAATATTCACGATAGACTCGGCTGATAAGTGGGCTCGTCCCACACGCGACAACAGCCGTTCGACGAAGGTCCACAGCTCTGAAATATCTGGACACTGCACGAGTGCGTGCAGAACGGTTTCGTCGCTCTGACCGCATCTCGGGCAGGTCGGTCCGGTGGTTTTCGAACGGTGTCTGTAGATCTCTCGAACTGGTAGTGCGTCTCGATAGCATTGCCAAGCCAGGGATCTCTGGAAATTATCCATAGGCTCCGGCCCGAACGTCGTCCTGAAAAGGCGGGTTAGGAATTTCTCGTCGACACCCAGGTTTTCCCCGAGAGTGTCGTCAGACCTCCCCTCCACTAGTCCTCTATAGAACGCATTGGTCGTTTGGAAGTTGCACAAGTTTGATCCCGGACGGCAGAGCTGTTATAGAGCTTGGCGACACTCGCGGTGCCAATCGCCCAGTTTCGGTCTCTTCCTGATCCGTGTTTGCAGTTCGGTGAGTGAGACGAGCTGCAGGAAGGCGTGCCTCACAACCGGCGCCCACACCTGTTCACCGTCGTCAATGAATTCCAGAGATGCCGCAGTCTGAACGCATATCTGCGCATCATTAACCACGGCATCCCCAGTCCTCCATGTAACGGTTGTTGACAGCAAATGGATCGCCTCACCATCGGAACGCCACCCTTCCACAGAAAGCGGAAAAGTATGCGTTCTAGTTTCGTGATGGTGGCATCGGGACAAGGCACGACGGTCAGGCGGTAATCGATGACTGATGCGATATACACATTAGCCACCTCCGCCCGGCCTTTTAGAGATAACTTTCTCTCAGCCCATGTTTGGCTGAGTTTGATCACTCTACTGGTGATCTCGTCCCAGTTCTTATCCATTTGGAGGTCCGGACTGAACCAGACCCCGAGCAGTTTAACCGGTCCGTCCGTCCAGCGTCCCACTACGGAGTCACTGTTGGACGGTATGGGCTTGCTTCTCCAGGTGCCGAGTAACAAACCCACTGACTTTTCCGGGTTAATTTTTGCTCCTGTCACCGTTTCGTATTCTTTAAGTGTCTCGCCTAGCATCTCGACCTGCTTTTCGCTCGACACTATGACGGTGACATCGTCCGCATATGCAGACACGCTCGTCCCGCAACCCAGCTCTCGTGGGATACCCCTCAGTGTCGCCAGCTTCCGCAGTAGTGGTTCGAGTGTCAATACATACAGAAGCGCCGACAGGGGACATCCCTGACGGACCGAACGCGTGATGTCGAACGGTTTTGACAGGTGACCGTTTACCCGAATTACCGATCGGATGCCGCTATACAAGGCAGCGATCCAACCGCGGAAGACGGGACCAAAGCCAACTGCTCTGAGGACGGCCGCCAGGTATCGATGGTCGACCCTATCGAAGGCTTTAGATTGATCTAAATTGATCAGCGCCCCACCCATGCCAGGATCCTTAACTACCCTATCCATGATGTAGCGCATGAGGTGGAGGTTGTCATGGATGCTTCTGCCCGGCACGGCGCATGTTTGCGCCCTGTCGACCAGTTTATCGATGACAAGCGCCAACCTCTCGGCTATTACTTTGGCCAAAATTTTCAAATCTGCGTTGAGCAGAGTGATGGGCTTGAAATTATCTATAAAATTCCCCTTGTTTGGGTCTTTCTTCAGCAATGTCACTGCACCTCAGCTCACGAAACCGGGAATTCTCCCGTTTTGTTGCCAGTTGCAGTAGACTGATGCCAAGAGGTTGCCAAACAAGTCTGGCATTTGACAATACAGCTCGTAGGGTAGACCATCCAATCCAGGCGACTTATCCCTCGCGCAGCCCGCCATAGCATCCCTTACTTCAGCAGCTGTGATGGGACCCTCACAACACTCTGCCTCTCCCGCTGAGAGCCGAGGCAGGCCGGTCAGGTAGGCAGTGAAATCCATCCTGCGTTCCGACCCACCGCTCGCACCGAACAGTCGAGCAAAGTGCTGTTGAAAGGCCCCACACATCCTTTCGGGTTCGAGCAAACTACATCCCTGTTCATCGATTAGAGACCGAATGGTGGCTCTGTTACCGCGTTGCGCCTCCGCCACCCGGGCTTATCGCGCAGCTTCGATCCCTTCGTTCCTTAAGGCACGCATTTTAGCTCTGACGACACAACCTTCGTGTTTGGCGTTGAGGTGTTGGTCGAGAGCCACCCTCGCAGCCAAAACGTTGGTTGCGCTGCCAGTTGTAAGTGCCTCTTCTAGTTTCTTAACTAAGTCCCCCTCTACTCTATTTCGATCTATCGCTAGTTCTTTACTAAACCTAATAGATTCCGATTTAATTGCCATTTTCAGGGTAAACCACCAGCGGTTGTTAACGATGGCCCCTGTTAACGCCCTCTTAATTAATTCGCTAATCCGGTTCCTGTAAACCGGGACCCTGCCTATGTGTCTTATCTAAGTCGAGCGTACACGTCACAAACTTGTGATCTGTGTAGCTGACTATTTTAAATTGTGGACATCCTACACTATCTCTATCCGCTGTCCTACATAGAACTCTATCTAGATACGATCTTGACGATCCGACGCGGTTTGTCCAAGTCCACGTTGGCACGTTCGGATGGTCGAGTCGGAACCTGTCAGACAAATGGAAACGTCTGAGCAGGTCTTTGAGGCACTTACATCCCCTTCTACTCCTATCCACTCCCACATAGTCTATATGCGTGTCCAAGGTAGCGTTCCAGTCCCCTACTAACAGTAAAAGTCGTGACGTTCCCAGGAAAACCTCTAGACGTCTAAAGAAATCCGCCCGACCCGTTAAGGACGGTGCATACACTGCCACCAGACGGAAAGCACACCCGTTTGTGCCATCGACGTCCAAGACAACCAGCCTACCCTCCGGGTCTAGGAATATTGGCCTTACTTTTAGGTTCAGACTCTTCCGAAAAAGCACCGCGGTACCACCACCACCCATGTTTGGCAGACAGGGAGAAAAATAAATGTCGAAATGTTCGCCAAACATTGACTTGAGGGCCCGCGGGTTACTGAGTCTGGTTTCACTGATAGCTATGATTTCTATGTTCTGTGACTTGATGTCATTTAGAAGGTAACCTTGCTTCCAAGCTGACGCCAAGCCACGTACATTTACACAACCTAATTTAAGCATAGTTGAAGTCGAAATTTGTGTTTCATACACGACAGTAAAAGAGACAAGAGGGAAGGTTACTTACTCGTTTCGAAAGTTTTCGCTTCCTCTTCTTTTGAAGTATCTTGGATGAGGTTTTTGAAGAGTTTCTTTGGTAAATATTTTTGGACCCCCCCCCCCCAACCGCATTCAGAAAGAGGGTTTTGAGTGTGTGGTGCTGCGTTTGTGTGATGTGAACTATTTTGATGTTTCGGTGGTGTAGTGCGTGGATGATTGTTAAGCTTATAATCATCTTCAGAAATGTTTGTTTGGGATATGATGTAGTCCATTAGTTTTGTTTTTTGTGTCTATCGCTGATAGCATTGTGTGTGTTTTTGTGATGTTGGTGCTGATTTGTTTGTGCAAGGGGCTTTCAGCGGTTACATATTTCCCTGCTTTGCATGCATTTAATTTTGGGGTTGTTTTTGATCTTTTTCTTTTACTTCCTGTGGCTATTTGCCATTCTGTAGAACTTTCATCGTTAGACGAAACGTCTGACGAATCAGAAGGGGGTAAAGGCAAAGCATTTGGTTCTATTTGTGTGTTTGTCGATGGTGTTGTGGTGTGTGGTGTGTGTGTTGTTGGGGAATTGGGAGTAGTATTGGTCTTTTCTTCGTTCTCAGTGGTTGTCTTCTTGGTTGTTGTTCTTGGTGTTGGTGTTGGTCTGTCTTTAGTTGTTGGTGGTGGTGTTGTTTCTGTTTTTGACTCAGGTGGTGGTGTTGTTTGGTTGGGTTGGTTTGTTCGTTGTTGCCGTTCTTTCGTTTTCGCATATAGCTGCTTGATCAGTTGTGCATACGGTGGTGTGGGTAATAATGCTGGTGTTTTGGGTTTTTGGTTTTCCCGTGGCTGTTGCTGTTGTTGTTGCTGTTGTTTCGCGGCAGAATTGCAGTCCTTTTGGAAGTGAGTTTCACTGCCACATATGTAACAGCGTGGTCGTCTGCCTTCCACCACTACATACAGCCTTTGCGTTGATGGTAACTTTATGTAGGTGGGTATTTTATTTAGTGACTCCTGGGTAATATGGAGAAGGATCTCCATTTTTTTACCCACCCACTGTTGCTTTTCAGAAACATTAATTTGCAATATGTTAACTTCCTCCATATCGACACATACGGCTGATGTTATCCATAATGTGTCTACCGTGGGAGGAATATTTTTTTATGATAACCCTTGTTACCCTCTGACCAAGGTAACTCGGTATCATTATTAACTCTTCTGTCTTAAGAGTTAGCGTTGAGAATCGTTTCGCTAACTCTTCACTTTGAAAAATAACTTGCACATGGGCAAATTTATGCCACCAAGTTACATAATCCTTATATTGCCATACAGATCTCAAGCATTTCTCGATCTTTTCCGTGGTTGCTTTTTCTGGGGTTTTTTGGTTTTGGAGTTTAAAATTTTATAAATAATTGTCTTTTTGTTTGTGTCTTCTAAAATGTCTTGTGGTATGTTGATCCGTACCTCGTCATTTTCTTTCGTAAGTAAAGCCTTTGTATCTTTTATCTGCTGTGCAGTAAAAGATACTACCGTCGTTTTTTCCCTTATCGCCTCGGCGAAGTTTGTTTTGATCTTGTTATTGTTGTTGTTGGTGGTGGTGCTGGTGTTGATGGCAGAGGTGACTGTTGCTGTATTAGCGTTGTTGTTGGCGGTTGTGATGCTGGTAGGTGTTGTTGTTGTGGCAGATGGGTGACCTTCTTCTTGTGTACTCCTCTGACCTTCATATGAGTTACGAAGTGGCGGGAAATTTTTTTCATAATTTTCTTCGGCGTTCAGGCGTATTTGAGCAAATTGTTTGGCCATCATGCTCTTCTCTTTCTCTCCTTCCGTTGTCTGTGGTGAAAGGAACAAAAGAGGAGTGGAGTTGTTGTTGTTCTTTTTGTTATTGTTGTTCTTGGTGGTAGTGGTGGCTGCGATGTCGGTGGCAGTAGTGGTTTTGGTTTTGTTGTCGTTGGTGGCGGTCGTAATGGTGGTAGTGGAGGTGGTGAAGGCAGTAGTAGTAAACGCAGCATTCCTGGTCTCTACGTCTTGTGTTCGTTCATGCGGAACGACTTGCTGGTCAGTCTCCTTGCCTGCTGTTAGAGGCAAATCGACTACGTGTGAAGGCCTAGCCATATTTCTTTTACGAAATATGGCAAATAAGCCGGAGAAAAATCAGAAACTTTTCGAAATAAACTCCAGAAGGAGCCACTTCCTATTACAAAAACCCAATAGGGTCGAAGTGTATAGACTTATACACCTCTTCCACACAAAATATGACTTACTGAAACCGCTCAACAGTAGTAGATTGAGTAAGTGCTTTTTAAATACCACTGTCTCTTTCGGATATCATCTAGAGGAATATTGAGTTCGTGGGTGACAACTCGCCCTCCGCTTTGGTATCAGGCCACTTAGCATAGCAGAACATTGACATCGAGTACTTATTTTAGAAGTGTGTGCCGCTGAATTGACGGTGACATTTTGGCCAGCTTAGACACCAGCGCTTTGGGGCACAGACCCTAATATATGTCTGCTCTTCTTGTGGCTTAGTTGACATTATACCAAGATATCAACGCACTATTACACGGAAAACAATGTTACCCTCTAGACTGGAGTAGCATTGTATAAAGCATTGCGACAGGTACTACTAGACAGCATTTATGAGCCACTTAACAGATAATATTGACTAACTCACAAGAATCACCTCAATTCTGTAAAAATTATAACGCACGAAGATATCGGCTCAAGAAATTTTTTTCTGCAGGATGATTCGTTCATCAAATTGTAAAGAAAGTAAAAATAAGACACCCTATAGACTTGTGTGTGCATCAAGTGACATAGAAAATACAATAAGTAGTTTCAAAGGTCTAATCGTAGATACACTTTTGCTATATCTCCGTTTTCATATAAACAAGATTGCTGCCTGATTCAACTACGTACGGTATATAGTTGTTAACACACCCAAATACATCAGGCTGACTTAGAAGTTATTTCGTTTTAAAGAATTGCTTCTGTACAAGCTTTGTGAATGATGGCATAAAAACGTTGCGTCTTCTGCTGATACAAAAATACTTTTCAAAGTTAACATTTAAATTTCAATTATTCCGGTTCAATATTTATTTTACAAATGTTCTTCAATGGATTCTGTTTTGTCTGTTAAAATTCCTATCCAGGTTTAAACTGTATCTAAATCACTTAACATTTAATTTTTCAGTTCTGTCTGTCTTTATATATAAAACAAGTATTCTTTCGGTCGATAAGTTTGCATTAGTTGAAACTGTTGCAGGCTTTTAAATTGTTAATTTCTATAACACGAATTATTATGCAACGAATACCACTCTTTCGCTTTCCACAGAATAATTTCCCTTTCTGTACTTCAGCTTGTCAATAATTCGCAGACCCATATGCACTATAGCCCCGTCAATACTCTCTCAATGCATACATAAAGCAAAACATACAAATCTTCACATACACACGCATACGCACACACACATACATACATACATACATACATACATACATACAAATATGCATACATACATACATACATGCATACATACATACATACATACAAATCTGCACATATACATACAAACTAAATTACCCTGTTGTTAATGTTGAAATTCCAAAGAAGAAGCCTTGAATCCAGGTTAGAAACCGACTCTTTCTCTATCGGCAAGAAATCTTGAAATAAAACTGAACAATGACATATATTCGTATGTAAGCATGTATTTGTGAGTCAGTGTGTGAAGAGAAAGGGAAACCATTCCAATCATAGATCATACCCTTTTTTGCATATTAAAGTATTTATGGATTTGCTCCAAGAAAATGAGACCTTAATCAAAAAATAGTACCCATTTACATTACATAATATAGCTTATACATATATCCTGTACGTAATTTTATATAAATTATAAATAGTTTTTCATACATAATA
>NC_142930.1:105830675-105833175 GCF_046866305.1 Octopus bimaculoides | reverse complement strand
GAAAGACTGAGACAGAGAAATATATTGGAGTATGTTTGCATGCGTGAAAATACGATGGAGTTAGAGAAAGGAGAAATGGAAGAGAAAATGAAACAGATAGTCGAATCTATATGCAGTTATAAATATATAGAGTATGTCAATCTAATAGGTACTATTAATATCATTTTGTTTATCCAATCGCCAATTTCACCACGTTTTCACGTATAAATCATATATTTGTTCAAGGGAAACCATTAACAGAAATAGTAGAGTGTCCGATAAAATTTGCTGTCGTTTTAAATGATGTTTTTTTTTTTTTACATTCTGAGTTCTAATCGTTCTTGGTTTAAATTTGCATCGTTTTAATTTAATTTTGCTGTTTAACCTTCGGTCAACTTTTATAATGAGAATTATCTTTAAAGAACTTCCAGCTGAGACGACCGCTACCTTTTTCGTTTTTGTCCTGACTTAGTATATCTAAGATTACCCTAAGAAATGTATCCTTCATTTCTTGACGATTCTAGAATATGATATGAGAAGGAGTTGGCTTTTGTTTCTAGCAAACTTATTGAGCACTTTAAATCTTCCCCATTACTCCTGCTCATGATCAGAGACGCACATATTGTAAGCCAGTAAGGGACGTACTCAAGTGGTTAATGTCAAGCATCTGACAAGCAAATCTGTGGTATTGAGCAGAATATTTGCTATGACAATATTTCTGCTTCAGTTCGTCCGTCTTTACGTTCTGAGTTCAAATTCCGCCGAGGTCGACTTTGCCTTTCATCTTTTCCGAGTCCATAAATTAAGTACCAGTTGCGTACTGGGGACGATCTAGTACCCAAAAATTTCGAACCTTGTGCCTAAAGTAGAAAAGAATATTTCTACTTCAGCAGCTTAGTGCTGAATCTGTCTGAAATGTAATGGAAAATCGGTCAGTTTCAAAAGATTGATGTTCAGGTGACAAAAGCAAATTCGAAAGGGAATAGTAGTCATTTCCTTTGATTTCAAGATGGAAGCAAATAGGAAATAACACTTACTGAGCAAAGACAAGAAAAAAAAAAAAAAAAAGAAAAAAAAATTTTGTGACACAATGTAACCAAACGTGGTCCAAAATAACATATTCTGTCTTTGATTTCTGGACAACAGCAACAAATGTCTACGTCCTTTTCCCAAGGTGGCAGGGTACGTGTTCACTGGCCAAATTGGAAACTATTTTTATCTGATTGAGTGACCATCAAGTGACCTTGTCACTTGCTTGATGACGTTTACTGATATTCAATCAAACAGATTTGCAATCAAAAGCGTTCCACCCGAACCCATCGCGTACTTATTTTATTAGTATAATTGCGTTATATCAGGAACTACATTATTTAAGTCTGTAACGTAATATCTGAGGCAGTGAGTTAACAAGGTCGTTTCACTGTCGGATAATGTTTCTAGCTCTCGGTGATTCGAGTACAAATCCCTTTAGGATTAGTTTCGTTTCATGCTTCTCTGATCGATAAAGTTCCAGTCAAAAATTGCATCTATTTTTTTTCTCCTCTCTCCCTCTCTCGTTTTCTCTCTACCTACCACCCCCTCTCTCCCGTCTATCAGTCTAAATATCTCTCTTTCTTAGAAGTTGCTATGTTCCTGTGAGAAGGGGCGCTGATGGCTAACCACAGTGTAACTTTCTCCAAATATGGAGAAGAATTAAGCGATATGTTAACAAAGTCTTATACCCACAGAAAACCCCGATATGCGCCTGGAATCCTGCAAAGACAGAGCTATGTGCAATTTATCAAAAGAAGGAGAAATAAAGAATACAAGAATGTGAGACCTAGCAGCTAATTCAAGAAAGACGAGCGACCAAACACCGCATCCGTCACACAACTAGCGTTTGTTACTAATTAGCTCTAATATCAATTCAATGAGAAGGCTAAGAGTCGCCGGCGCTTATCATCTCCAGCATTAACACTATAAGAATGATATTAATTTGTAAGTATATGTATTTTGTGTAAATAAGCGCGTATTGTTTATTGAATTGGCATCAGAACATTTAAAAGTTAAAGATTGCCTTAAGCCTGCAAGCTCATTTAGTCCAGTTTTCTCTTGCTTTCTGAAGCGTTTAGCAACTGAGAGTGAAAGACTCCAGTGCGTAGAAGAATAATCCAGCCACCAGCTACTACTGGTACTTAAGCAACATCAAATTAAATGCATTTGTCAAGGACACAACGTTCAGTCTGGCCCATGAATCAAAATCACGACCTTACGTTCGCGAGTCCGGAGAAAGATGCATACGAGATATGCATCTTTATTAGTACATTAGTAGAATTTTCATACCTCTCAGAAGGTAGTTTACCGAGGTAGGGTTTAACACACAACTTCACAATTTGAACGATAACTGGATACTACAATTGCTTCTCCTCAGTCGCCCCTGATTAAGTAGACAAATCTTTAAAGATCTTCCATTCACGTCCATGAAGTTCTTTTGTATACCAAAGTGTGCAAGTGTCTTTCCGTTATTTATAAGACAACTGGA
>NC_142930.1:105808175-105825675 GCF_046866305.1 Octopus bimaculoides | reverse complement strand
ACTGAACCCGGAACCATGTTGTTCTGTAGCAAGCTTCTTACCACACAGCCACGCCTGTATCTTATTCATTATATATTTACTTATTTATATATTTTCGTTTAGAAGTTTATATGATTTCATTGTGTAACGTGTTATTTTCTTACAAAAGATAGTCGTTTCTGACTTTAAAGGTTTATTAAACTACTTTTTTGTCTCTATCACTTCGAGTGACGATGTAGAAACTCCTACATTTAAATTAATTATATTATTGTTTCAAACGTAAGCGCATTACTTTCTTTTTTTTTTCTTTTTCCTTTGCTGATGGAGAGTTTAATCAACTACATCAACAACAGTACTTGAATAAAACTGTATTTTATCGACCCCTGAGGGATGACAATGAAAGTCGACTTCAGTGGTATTTGAACTCAAAATGTAAAGAGCCTTAGCAAATACAGCTAATTCAGTTTGTTACGCTCCAGCGATTCTATGAATTCACTCCACCTCTTATTCATGCCATTCGATCTCCTGAGACGAAAGACACCCCATACACAGCGCCTCGTACTTGTCATCACATGGTAATTTATAAATTTGTTTTATTTTTGTTGTGTTTAACACATCACCATCGCAGTTAATAGCAGCATCAACAATACTGCTAATATTATTGAAATTATTTCCAGTTTTTAAATTTTAAGCAACCCTGAGGAAGGTTTCATCTTCAAGAGTAATTTCATTTAATCGAAGTTTTCAGATCACCATATAACATCATAATAAAAGTGCCACTAAGGTAGTTTGCCCTAGCCCTATTGTCGATAAAATAAGATAGCATCTACGAAAGAGTGCTATAATAGTTCCTGGTTTTAAGGGTATCGCGAATGGCCTGCTTGGAGGCCCAGCTTTTCAAGTTCTTTTACCGAGTTGAGAAAAACTGAAAGGCCGCAACAATAAATGTGTGAGGCTGAGATGGGAATATGTTGAATAAAATCATATGTGACTGATCATCCTATATCTTCATTTACCCAAAGCCAGGAACTTTTCGGCACCCAGCTCATAAATACGACTTTGATTAGGTGTACAAGCTATGATGTTTAACAGTAGATCCGTCTCATTCGAACAAGACCAAATTGCAGAAAATATAATTGTACATTATATGCTTCTGATATAACTTTATGTGTGTGTGTGTGTGTGTGTGTGTGTGTGTGTGTGTGTGTGTGTGTGTGTGTGTGTGTGTGTGTGTGTGTGTGTGTGTGTGTGCTTGTGTGTGTGTGTGTGTGTGTGTGTGTGTGTGTGTGTGTGTGTGTGTCCAGTGGATTAAGCGGAATGACTTTTCATAATTCAACAGGGAGAAGATAACTGCAGCATTGTGGAGTAAAGAGAGGAGATCAACCAAATAAGACATCTTGGTTATCACCCACTACCTCCGTCCTCATCTCTCTTGACTTGACCTTGATTCTGGATTAAACATGGTCACAGACGAGAGATTGAAGCTGATGGTGCGCGACATTTCTTCACTTTAAACAAAATCACCGCGCATGCCTTAAGTCATGTTTTGAATGGCAACATAATTATCGCCCCCTCTGCGAGTGTGTGTGAATGTGTGTGTATCTGTGTATACATGAGTGTGTGCGTGTGTACATGTGTATGTGTGTGTGTGCGTGTATGCATTTTTGTGTGTGTGTGTCTGTGTGTGAGTACAGTTCTGCGCTTGTGTGTAAGAGATAGTGTGTTACTTAATGCACATATCAACATTAATATCTATATGTATATATACATACGTACATACATACATATATATATGTAGAAATATATATATAAATATATATATATATATATATATATATATATATATATATATATATATATATATATATATATATATATATATATATATATATTGTTGTTTTTCGAGACAGTCATTTTCTTTAAAATGTCTGTATATATATATATATATATATATATATATATATATATATATATATATATATATATATATATATATATATATTCAGAGTACGGTGAATAATCTGTCGTCTAAATTGGGCAAAAATCAAAATGTGACTCACATCTCATTTTAACAAATATATTTTACCAAAATTGCATAGGAATATTTTGAAATACTAAACAGTAAATCTATTCAATAAAATCGCCATTGGCTTCAACCACGGCCTGCAAATGACTTCGCAATCTTTTGCAACTCTTCTTGGCGGTCTCCTTGTTTAAGTTGGTGAATGCTGCCACAGTCCTTGCCTTCAGATCATCTTTGGAGTTATTGGGAGATTTGTTGGTCTCTCTCGCTCAACATAATAATCATGTGAGTTGCAATCTGGGGAGCTAGGTGGCCAGATGTTAGGGGTGATGTGGTCGCAGAAATTGTCTCAGACGCATGACTGGGTTCTTCTGCTTGTGTTCCAAGGTGCAGTGTCCTGTTGCCAGACATAGGGTCTTTCAGCAGCCACCTTCCTGACCCAGGTCAGCACTCTTGGTACATGTCCGCAAATTGTAGTGTCCTCAGACTGACATCCAAACACTCTGAAATGTGTGTATTAGAACTTTCGGCGGGAACGCCAGGCAGTACATGTTTCCAATTTTATGGCATAGTGAATTACGTCATGGTGCTGTATTTCTCACAGACGGTGCCCAACTGATACTACTATATTGTGTAAGTCGACAAAATAAAAAACAAACAACGTGCATGCGTGAAATTCAAAAACATAAAATGCCCAAAATTTACCCATCGCACCCTGAATGAATATGTATGGATGCATGTATGTATGTATGTATGTATGTATGTATGTATTTATGTATGTATGTATGTATGCATATATATATATTTGCAAAACAAATATATATATATATACATATCGCTAAATCTACAGGGTTTTTTAAAATTCTCTCTCTGTTTATTTTCTCTTATTCTTTTCTGTTGAAAAGTGTAGGCTTGAAACTTAAAAGACTTTTTCATTTTCCCAAGCGTTAAACTAATGCACTTGCTTGTTGTTCAGACACCTGTCTTCGTCTTTTGTTTCAACTATTAGACGCCCATGCATACCAGATTTTCCTCCCTCTCCACGCCACCGATGTTATCCAAGAGAAATGCCGATACAGTGGAACTGAACCTGGAAGTACGTTGTACGTACGCAAGCAATACACACACATACAGAGGCGCGCGCACACACACACTCACGCATACACACACACACACACACACACACACACACACACACACACACACATATATATATATATATATATCGGTGGTGTAGAATTTAGAATATAATTATTCTTTTTCATTCCAGATGCCATTATACTAAACATTTGCGAAGAGCAACCATACCACACACAAAAAATTCAGCAGAACTGTCAGATTTTCAAAGAGTACATATTGTTGGGCAATCTGAGGCTGGTCTTAGCCAGCGAAAAATTGCCGAAAATCTTCAAATTCCTCTTGCTACTGTTAATAGAATTATAGTGCAATTCAAAAGCCAAGGAAAAGAATCAACAGATTCTCGTCCCAGCTGACCTGGGCCCTCGGAAAGGAAGCTCTGCTGTTTGAAGAGAATTGTGGAAAACGAACCCCGTTTGAAGACTTCTGGCATTGCAAAACAGCTAGACGTTAGTCCAACAACGTGTGTTACATATCTGCATAAGCTTGGGTATTATGGACGAGCAGCTAGAAGAAAACCTCTCTTTCAACCAGTAAATATCATGAAAAGAAAGAAATGGGCTAATGCGATGTCAGAGAAATCCAGTTCATTTTGGGATAGAGTGATTTTCTCAGATGAAACCAGATTTGCATTATTTTCAGACAATGGACGTGTTTGGATCTGGAGGCTTCCCAGTCAAGAATTTGATTTGAAATGACTCCAACCAACTGTCAAACATGGCGGTATCTCTGTAATGGTATGGGGAGCTGTCACCAGCAATGGTCGTTCTGAACTGATCGAATGTGTTGGAACCATACAGTCTGAAAAATACATCGAAATACTTAAGCCAGGACTACTTACGATGTATTAACACGATAACATAGCGAAAAATAAGTTTTTATTCATGGAAGATGGGGCTCCATGCCACACAGCGAAAAAGAATCAACAATGACTGACTGAAAATGGGATCAAAAAGCTTCCTTGGCCGAGCCAATCTCCTGACATAAACCCGATTGAAAATCTTTGGAGCATACTAGATAGAGCTGTACGAAAAAGTCGACAGAAACCAAAATCTAAAGATGAATTGTTTCGATTGTTGCGTGAAAAGTGGGAAGAAATTCCACAAGAAACAATCACAAATCTCATCAGTTCAATGGAAAAAAGAGTTTCTGAATTAAAAACTGCAAAGGGAATATCAACTAAATACTAAATTATGTAGTCCTACATTTCAATTGCTCGCTTTGCGTATTAGATAAAACATTTTGGAAATTAAAGATTTCAATTTACTTCCTGCATGTCTGTATATGTATGTATATATATATATATATATATAACGATGACCACTAAAATGGACATTTAATGTGCTAGAAGATCACATTTTGTGTCTACTAAGACCTAATGGTTCTAAAAAGAAATTCAGCGAAATACCAAATCGTATGCGGGCAAGACAGTGAAAATTATATAAATAAAACATTATTATTCGTGGACCGGTTTCGAAATTAACATTCTTACCGAATATCTGCTTCTCTTCAGCACGAATTGTAAGGAAATTATTATTATTTTTGTTATTATTATTTCTGAGTGAGAGAGCAGCGCATGCCATCAAAGTGACACTGGGGTAAAGTATACGAAACACAGTATACCCATCAAGACTACCCGGCTGATAAGGGTACACCACGTACATGCATCACAACCATATGTGCGCGATATGGTGATCTCATATCAAGATAAACAGCGCATGACCTTGCAGGTGGGGCCCAATTAGAATTTTCTTCAGGTCAAGTAGCCCATCCGTCTCAAATGGTCGCTGAATAAGGTTTGTTTAAGGAGGATTAACAAAATACTTACGCTTCCAAAGGTGAATTATCCAAACCCCAAAGGATTTCTCTCAACACAAGGTTATGATGCTCCCCAACTACTTCTGTTCGTGATCAGAGATGCACATATCGTCAGCCACTAAGGGACATGCTCAACTGGTTAAGGTCAAACAACTGACAAGCGAATCTATGGAAATGAGCAGAATATTTGCTGTAGACCATCTTTTATACCAAGACAAAACAATGTACATGATAACACTTCCTATCAATTAAGATCAGAAGCCATGAGAGCCACTGCCTGGTTCTGCATCTATTATTATTATTATTATTATTATTATTATAATTATTATTATTATTATTATTATTATTATTATTATTATTATTGTTATTATTATTATTATTATTATTATCATTATTATTATTAAAGGCGGTGAGCTGGTAGAATAGTTAGCACGTCGGGCGAAATACTTAGCGGTATTTCGTCTGCTGCTGCGTTCTGAGTTCAAATTCCGCCGAGGTCGACTGTACCTCTCATCCTTTCAGGGGCAACAAATTAAGTAGCAGTTGAGTACTGAGGTTGATGTAATCGAGTTAACCTCTTTCACCATATTTCAGGCCTTGTGATTATAGCAGATAGGATTATTATTATCATTTCGCTTATGATGTTCATGACATATACTCTTGTACTTTTCTCTGTTTAAATTCTTATACACACACACAGACAGACACACACATACACGAGGTGGTGCTAAAACGGGTATCGTGGAAAGTCTGGATGGAGGTTCGACCTTGTGAGTACTTTTACAGGGCTTAGAAAAACTGAAAGACTACTGCAATAAGTGTGTGAATCCTGAGGTGAATATGTTGAAGAAAATCACAATTAACCGATCCTCCTGTATTTTCTTTTATCCAAAGCCAGGAACCTTTTAGCACCCCTCGAGTGTGTGTGTGTGTGTGTGTGTGTGTGTGTGTGTGTGTGTGTGTGCATGAACGTTATGTGGGTGTGCTTGTGTGTGTGCGTATATATATATGCGCTTCTTTCCATCGGTCTCTTTTGCCGAAAGACGAGGTTATGGGAACGTAAACAAACCAACATCGGTTGTCAAGTAGTGGTAGGGGACAAAAAGAGACACAGAGACATGTGTGTCCAATGATTTGTGAGAAAATGCTATGTGATGAAAACTGCGTCGAAACGTGTGCATGTGTGTGTCTCTATGTGGGTGTCTATGTCTGTGTGTGTGTTTGTGTGTGTGTGTGTGTGTGTGTGTGTGTGTGTGTGTGTGTGAGAGAGAGAGAGAGAGAGAGAGAGAGAGAGAGAGAGAGAGAGAGAGAGAGAGAGAGTTTGCGTCACTTTGTGTTTGTGCATCACATCACCAGAGCTTGAGAAGCGATATTGGTTTGTTTACGTCTCAATAGAACAGCGATTCAGCAATAAATACCTCACTGGTGTGATATAAGTAGGTACCGGTGTGGATTTGTTCGACTAAACTGTCCAAGGTGGCGTCCCTTCATGGCTGCAGCAGCCCAATGATCGAAGTAAGTAAAAGGTAAAAGACATGTGCATGTATAGAAATATACATAATAGTACTATGCACATATATACATACATATAAATATACATAAACACGCATGTTGTTGTTGGCACTCCGTCGCTTACGACGTCGAGGGTTCCAGTTGATCCGATCAACGGAACAGCCTGCTTGTGAAATTAACGTGCAAGTGGCTGAGCACTCCACAGACAAGTGTACCCTTAACGTAGTTCTCGGGGATATTCAGCGTGACACAGTGTGACAAGGCTGACCCTTTTGAATTACAGGCACAACAGCAACAGGAAGTAAGAGTGAGAGAAAGTTGTGGTGAAAGAATACAGCGGGGTTCGCCACCATCCCCTGCCGGAGCCTCGTGGAGCTTTAGGTGTTTTCGCTCAATAAACACTCACAACGCCCGGTCTGGGAATCGAAACCGCGATCCTATGACCGCGAGTCCGCTGCCCTAACCACTGGGCCATTGCGCCTCCACTTGTATATATATATATACATACATATAAATATACATAAACGCATATATATATATATATATATATATATATATATATATACATACATACGTACAAAATATAAATATACATATGAATATACATAAACGCACATATATATATATATATACAAACATACATACAAACATACACATAAACATACATACATACATACGCACACACGTGTGCATTTGTATGCACGTACATACATATCTGGGACGGAGACAGTCAGAATACCATTTGATCGCAGATCTCCAACACCTGATGTTATCAAATTTACTTATTTTATCGACCACTATTTTGTGAATTTTCCTAGATCTAAATTTCTCTACAAAATTAAGCACGCACATCTTTTATTAGTAGAACCCCTACGTGGCTGTTCGAAATATTAGCGAATTTCACTCCTCAAAACGAAACGTATTAGATAACACGATCTGGGTTAAATTATATCCGAAGGGAATAAAAATTAATGATCATAACTTGAAAAGCTTTTGATCAAGAATCTGCCCTGTTAACCTGAAGCTAAACAGCAGCAACTAATTCCCTTTGTGAACTTTAACATTAAACAACACTCTGTATATTAATATTGGTGTTGTTGTTATTGTTTTTGGTGGTGGTGGTGGTGGTGGTGGTAGTCGTCATCGTCGTCGTCGTCGTTGTTGTTAATTGTGTAATCGTTACGCCTGTTTATTTGCAATAGTGAAAGGCGTAATATGGTGGATGAGGTGGAAAGACTGGGTTCTGTTTGTCTGTCGAAAGTAAAGAGCACATCTTTAAAAGTATTAAGACTGTAAAGGTCCTGACCTTGAGAAACTATTTTAATTTATTTTGTTCTTGAAAGCCAAAGCGTGGGTTTAAGTAGCATGTTGCGTATATATGTGTGTATGTATATGTATCTGTGTGTGTTCATGTGTGTTTCTCTATGTGCGCGCGCATATTATTGTGTGTGTGTGCGCGTGCGCGTGAGCGTGTGTGTGTGTGTGTGTGTGTGTGCGTATGAGTGTATGTGTGCGTGAGCTTATGTCCAAAGTCAAGAAAGCAAGCGTATATATTTCTTAAACGAAATTCCAAGGTGATATTTCGAGGTGACCGTTATTAAAGAAGATGGTGATGATGATGATGATGATGATTACGCTAGATTTTGGTAGAAGGGGTTAAAATATGTTCTAGTTATTGTTGTTACTTAACTCCCTAGTCGATCCTCATCGGGCAAGCAGATGGTTAAAGACATTCTTCTGGGCAATATCCATCTCTGATGTTGAGGGAGGAAATGTTTATGATTATATTATCTAATGTGCCCCTTCCCACTTTTTAAGACGATCGTCCCTTAAAATGCCCTTCAAGTCACTCTTTAAGAATAAAAATGGTGGTTTGATGAAGCAACTTTTTCTTTTTCAGGAAAGATGGTTTGAAAGAGAGTTTACAGCTGTGTTTCGTAGCTCGAATAACCACGTATCGGTACACAGTTTAACTCGTAAATATACAAGTGGAGTAACGAAGTCAATATAATCCGTTGTTTCTTATCTCTCCCTCAAAGTTGAGAAAAGGAACAACTGTCAAAAGTCATTGGCCTGAGAGTGTTACATAGGAAAGCAGGTTTTGCCAGTCGAGAAAAAGGAATTTGACGAAACCAATGTTTCACGTTCATTCGTTCAATTTCTGGGCATTAACCGTGTTTATGATAAACGGATGTATTCACATGTACGATGGACCCGACGGCTAGCAGTCTTTGGCAGTAGATTTTCTCTGCTCGGTGGCTATAGTAATGAAAGTTATCGTTTGATGGAGGACGCAGCTAAGGACATAGATTTTCCTTGTTACATTCTCATCAGATCACTTGAAGAAGAAAGTGAGAGCAGAAAAGGAGTAACTGCTCTCCAGAAAATTTTAAGTATTTTATGCGACAGTGGCAATATTGGCACTGCAGTTAAACGGACTTACTCTGACTGCACAGCTCTTTTCTAGCAACCAGAGCTGGGAAATATCATCTACGAGTTGTATTCCATAAATTTTGAGATCATTTCATGAGAGGGAGTTATAACTGCCCAAATTATTCTAATTTTAGTATATCATTACTATACATGTAAAAATCTGGTCTGCTAATACTTTTTTAAATTTCAGATTGAAGGAGATTTTGAACACACTCAACTAAACAGTGCTTATCACAGCTGACTACTGTGCAGAATACCATCAGGACTTGAAAACAATTTCGAAACTCACTATGCAATAAGATTTTATGTTAAACTGAACAAAACCATTACAGACTGCTTATAGTTTAACTTGTACGAGCCGAGCACAAGAGATCCAAGGATGGTAAAGGTGGAAGACTGTGAGAGGTATGGGAGAGAGAGGTGTGCGAGGGAGATGCGTGGAAGGAGAGTTGTGGGAGAGAGAGGTGTGAGAGGAAGACGCGTGGGAGGGAGAGGTAAGAGAAGGACGTAAGAACATCAGAGCTGGGTGAGCAAATTCGTAATTTTCTGGATGAAGAACGTCACGTGTCTATAAAGACAATAAACATACAGTTTGGGGCTGGTGTGGCAACTATACATGATGAGGAACTGAACATGTGCAAAGTTTGATTCTAGGGATTCTAGATACGTTGGTGAGTGTAGGAATATGGTTGAGCTTATTATCTCCAAAACAAGAGTACTTGTATCTATGACGAAAGCTGGATCTAAGCTGGATCTACTGATATTATCCAGAGGCCAGGAGACATGGTACCTAATGGAAGCATCCTTGCAACTCCAGACCTAAGAAGCCCAGACAAAGAAAGTCTACCGAGAACTTATTGATCACCTATTTCTTCGGCCAAAATGGTACCATTTACATCTATTGGGACTACGCGTTGAATGCATGTTTGGTTGTACATAATGCTACAGCGTCTTTTTTTTTTTTTTTTTCGTTTTCTTAGTGATAAATGACGAAAAATTTTAAAGAAGGCGTTGGTATCATAATAAACAAAAGTTTTCCCTTTCGTGGTTTCTGAGTACCATTTTCTAAAATAAATTTCATGCACAAGCGCTTATGTCTAATTCTATATAGGTTGAAACATTTTGGCACTGCGCATTTGAATTTAAAAACAAAGAACACTCATACAAGTAAACAGACTTTGGATTTTAGAATCGTATTGATGAATGAGATTTTAAAAAAATAAATAAATTACCGCTATAATTACACGTCGCAGATTGGCAGATTAGTTTCAGAGTTTGAAAAATGCCATGTGGTGTATATTCTGGCTTTTAAGCTGTGAGTCTAAACTCGATCCAGGTCAAATTTGCCTTTTATCCGTCCAGTGTTGACTATCATTATTCAAGTAGGGGCTATTCGATTACCTGGACTAGCTCCTACCCTCACAGATTGCAGGAAATATATTTATTGCATCTAAATATTTTGAAAATGATAAATAACAAAATAGAGTTAGAATATAAAATTTTCGGTATAATTTCAGGTGAGATATTTCGAAATGATAAAGGAATTGGCATTAAGTAATGTGAATTTTGTATTTTTTAAAATCACCTTTCCTGCCTTTCGAACGTCAAGCACGCACACACACAAACATGTTTACACCCCAACACACACACACTACTCAAATTAACACACACAAATACACACACATACACACACAAAACACACTTACACCCCAACATACACACTACTTACATAAACACCCACAGACACATACACACACACACACAATTCCAAGAAAATGTTAATCTTCCTTTTTACTTCACCCAAAACAGATAAGAAACTACTCAGTGTGTGTGTGTGCGTGTGTGTGCGTGTGTGTGCGTGCGGGTGTGCGTGCGTATGAGTGTGTGATATTATATATGCGCCTATATATTATATATGTATATATTACGCCTACGCATGTATGTATAACTGATTATTATTAACTGCTGGCTTGTTCGAGCGTAGTTTTTATATGGCTCTTAAATGTTTTGGATTTTACCACAGAAACATTAAGATCTGAATTGAAAGACGTTCCAACTGAGACCATACTCAGATTATTCTCAGCTAAGTGTACCTAGGAAAATATCTACTAATGTATCGCATTCAAGAGGATATGGCAAGATAAGAGGAAGCTAACGTTACTAGAGACAACGAGGGATGTTATCATTGGCTTGTTCGAAATTATTATTACTGAATGTACAGAATATGACTCAGGGTTTTACTATAACTATTTTTTTACCTCTACCTTATGAGCTCAAATACAGATGATTTTCTTTTTATGACACTCCACACATCAATCGGTTAGATGGTTAGTGAATAACCATCGACTAAAGCGTTCTCATTTATGAACATTCAATTTCGGCTGTGGTAAAGTTAACAACCACAATCACATCTGAATCTTTGAAAAAGCAAAACAAAAACCAGACAGTTTGTTCATAAATTAATTAGTTATGTTATAAATGAATTAGTTATGTCATCGTATACGTGCTTTATTGATAATGGGAAAATATTCCTTATACATAAAAAAAAAACTTATATTAGCGGATTACAAAATCAAATTTTCAGAGTCTGCGTAACACACATTCGTTACATCGAAGATCTATAATTGACTGCATACTGTGTCACGGTATCAACGAGCATAATCATTAACGATATAAATTCAATCCAGTATAGAACCTAATGGCTAATACTACGAGTTGCGCAATCTCTGAAGATTTGCTATTGCAATCAGCTATTAAAAGAATATTTTTTTATAAATGATACTTTTCTAAAACGACGTAATGATTAATGAAAAAAATGTCCTCTTGCCTTGCTATCTCTCTTCGTCTGCGTGCATGTACACACACACACACACACACACACACACACACACACACACACACACACACACACACACACACACACACACACACATATATATATATATATATAACTATATATATATATATATATATATATATATATATATATATATATATATATATATATATATATATATATATATATATTATATACACACATATATATATAAAGAACAAATAAATCTTCCACAACACCGCCAAATTCCATTCAGTGGCCACATAGACTCTTGAGCCAGAAATAAAAATCCTAAATTCCTTATATTCCCTGTCTTTCAATGTAAAGACAGAATCTCTATACAAGAAAGAATCAACAAGGAGAATCTTTTTATAGAGAAATTCCAAACGCTTCTTAACATACAAACTCCTCGGTGACCATATTCCCCTCTCTCGCCTACCGAATGAAATAAATATAAATTTACTTCTTGTTTCTCTAAGAACAGACATAAACTTCCTGTTGACAAAGAGTCCAGAACTCCAACTAAAGAGTATAAAACCCACATACTTATCTCCCCTTATCCACACTTCCTGTATGACACATAACATTCAGCCTTTTTTAAGCACAACACTAATCTTAAATGCATGCATCCTAATCTTTCTAACAATTATCTACATGGATTACCATTGAACTTTAAAAGCTCAAAGACATAATGTATTGATATATTTATTCTTTTATATATATATATATATTTTTTTTTTTTTGTAAAAAACATTATTTTCATTTTCCCTCTTGAAAATATGCCATGCAATGAAAACCGGTTAGAAATCCTTTTTAATCCTCCTTATACACATCTATATTAAAATATGCTTTCAATTTTGCATTCTGTCTTATTATTATTATTTTTTTTTAATGTTTTCCTTTGCTATTATTTCTCCACGTGCGGTTAACACAACCCCACCATTTACTGACATGACATGGGCGATCGTTGTATTTTTTCTTGATTTGAGGTTCACAGTGAAACGGCTGGATGGATTCGCGTAAAAAATGGCACACATGTGCAGACGGATGCATAGATTGGAATGCAGTTAGTATTTTGTTCCTAGCCCCTATACTTACTGACAAAATTCATTTATATCTTTTCTAATGGAATTGTCCACTTTGTTCCACCATTAAAACAACCAGTTGCTCACACAGCCTGTATATACCATTTTGCTAGCAACAAAAGGAGTACAGGATGACATTCATCCAAAACTTTCGCTATGCTGTCTCTCTTCTTTCATCTCTTTGTGGGGTGAATCGTTAGTTACAGTTTTTTCATTCGAACTACATAATAGGCAGAATTGTTGGATTTAAACAGTAGCGTGTTTTGAGGGAGATTTGGCTGCTATTTCTACCAGGTCTACCTACTATATAGAGGTTTGAACTTAATTTTCATTCACATATTTGCATTTCAAAAATTTAACATAATCTTTTCCATAAATCAACTATGGTAAAGATTTTATACGATGACCTCACATTTTCTACGAATCAGTTGTCAAGTCATGCCGAGGGGACAATCACAGACACAAAGACACACGTACATATATATTTACATACATATACAATGAGTTTCTTTCAGTTTCCATCTACCGAATCCACTCACAAGGCTTTGGTTGGCCTGGGACTATAGTACAAGACATTACCGCAAGGTGTCACGCAGTGGGACTTTTCCAGGTCCCATGTAGTTGGGAAGCAAGCTTCTTACCACACAACTACGTCTGCACCTAATATTTTGTTTTGAAATGTTAACGTGGGAATTGAAAATGTGACAGCTGGAGAGCGAGAATTCTACACCAGCATTCGATTAGTACTCTCTCTCTCTCTCTCTCTCTCTCTCTCTCTCTCTCTCTCTCTCTCTCTCTCTCTCTCAGCTAAATAATATGCTTTGCTGAAGACTTTCCCATCCAGAACACACTTGGTTAATTGAATTCGCTAAACCACTGTGTGAAAAAATTTGGGAACAAACACTTTACTGGAAGCTGCGATCCTTTTTATATCTGAAAGCCACATCTTATAAGGTAGCATCAAATAAACTGCTTTTAATTATACAGAAAAATGTAATTGCAATTTTCCTAAAATGTTATTTTAAATATTAAATTATGGACTAAAATGTTAACTGACATGTTAATGGCATATATTTAATTAGTGAAGGGGAGAATACGTAATCAACGAAAACGGTAAATTTTATGCCAAATACATAACACCACTGATAATGAGCTCAAGATGGCAAGGTTACACATGAACTGCTCTGCGACATGTGTTTTTATCCTCTTGGAATTACCTTAAATTTTCATACTTCTACAATCGATTCAATAAGTCTCAATCATGAACCGGTGTCGATTTTATCAAATTCATACATACAGCTAAATGTATAGCCTGGTGCTTCTATTAGAAACAACAATAAGAAGAACAGTGATAGCCTTCTCTACTATTGGCACAAGACCTGAAATTTTGGTGTGAGGGAGAGTCTAATACACCAACTCCAGTGCTTAACTGAAACTTATTTCATCGACCCTGAAAGGATGAAAACCAAAGTCAACTTCAGCGGAATTTTGAACTCAGACTGTAAAAACAGAAGAAAATCCCTGCGAAACGTTTAGTTCGGCGTACTAACTGACGAAGAACAATAACAAAATTACTTTCTTATTTAGGAAAGAGGACAGTAACATTGAGAAGAGGGATTTATCGATATCATCAACGGAGCAGTAGACTGGAACTTATGTTATTGACCCGTGGTGTGATTTTAACTCAGATCGTGAAGAGTTGGAACGAATGCCGTAAATCATCTTTTCCTAATGATTCTAATGCAACAATCTAACTTGATTTCGTTGGGATTTGAACTCAAAATGTAAGCAGCAGGGACAAATACCGTGAGGTATTTTGTCAGCTGCTGTTATGAGTTTGGAAATTCATAATAATAATAATAATAATAATAATAATAATAATAATCGTTTCTACTACAAAAAAGGCACAAGGCCTGGAATTTGAAGAGTGGGGACTAAGCGAATACATCGACCCCAATGTCTCACTAGTACTTAATTTATCGACCCCGAAAGGATAAAAGGCAAAGTCGACCTCAGTGGAATTTGAACTCGGAACGTAAAGACGGATGAAAAGCCGCCAAGCATTTCACCCGCCGTGCTAATGATTCTGCCAGCTCACTGCCTTATAATAATTGTGATAATAATAATAATAATAATAATACTAATAATAATAATAATGATAGCGATGACGATGATGGTGGATATGGTGGGGGTGATGGTGATTTCAGTTATTTGTCATCAGGATGAGGATAAGGATATAAAACAAACAATGTGTGAGGGTTTACATTGAATGGAATGTTAAGATTATCAGTGGTGTGTAACATTATAAATATGATTATGATGCAATTCCTCTATAGTGGAACTAATCGAGAAACACCACCGTCGCAGATTTCCCTGAACATTAATGGCAGGTCTTCAATCGCCATCTC
The DNA here is from genome assembly GCF_046866305.1 of Octopus bimaculoides. Lineage (NCBI taxonomy): Eukaryota > Metazoa > Mollusca > Cephalopoda > Octopoda > Octopodidae > Octopus > Octopus bimaculoides. Next base: position 105,810,444 of record NC_142930.1, on the reverse strand, counting down.
CGACTTACGGACTTATACTGAGGGTGCTTTTATTCCCCCTTACTATCTCATCTCTTTAACCCATTACCTCCCATAATTCTATTAACTGGAATTTTTTAATGAAACTTTGATTTCTAGCATAAAACAGCCTTAGAAATACGCTGGAATGATCAAAATAACATTTTAAAATAACGTTTTAAATAGAAATAAGCCAGATATTGGGTGAAAAATTATCAAACCTCATTTGAATATCAGAGAAATATACCTAGTAGATATAGCAAAAAGGTTAGATATGTGTAAATATTGACAAATAATTACGAAATTTGTAATTTTTAAGTGATCTCATATGAGATCACTGGTAGGTAATGGGTTAATCTACCTTTCAATGGATAGATGCAGTCGAGCACAGTACTTCCCTTGTCAATCGCAAATTCTTTTTAGAGTGAAACTTAAGAAGACTATGGGGGTTCTCAAAAAGAGGAAATTATTGTCCTCTTACCTTTCACCCTCACCCATCACACAACCTCTTTCGCTATAGCCACCAGGCAGAGGAGAATTACCTTCCAAGCCAGCCTAATTATAGGAGTATGGTGGGGGTATCATCATGATGGATTCATAAGAGAGCCAGATCTCTCTCACATGTGACAGTGCTATAAGTTAGCAATGCTCTGACACCGGAACTATGGCGAAGAGAACCATTTCGTCACTTCGCGCACACCTCGGACAGAACCATATGGTAGAACGTCAGTGCATGTAGAATATGTCTCAAATCTGAAACACGACTCGGTAGTACTGCTAAACCAATGAAATTATCTATAGCAGTCCTAATCAAAAAGATCCCGTTAATTTTCTTCTACACATATAGTCTACCTGAAAATGTTTTCATTTTCCTCTCTTTCCAGTTACTAATTCATTATAAGTTGTTAGAGTATAATATCCAACAGCAGCGTTGCTGAACTGATGGAGCGTGTTGAACGCCAGACAACTTTGTAGTTGCCAGGCACACAGTATTATGGAGGTGATGCTACTATTGTGCATGTTTTGCGTATCAGCTGCCAGGGCATGCTTAATTTGTCATAAAAAGTATGCTAGCAGCAGAAGGATTGCCTGACCAGTTTTGATGCCCTGCTTAACTTAAACCAAGGGCCATAATCCTCTTCCTCGACTAGTTTTATTTTTCCCTTTCAAGTATTCCTTAATATTTGTTTCATCTACTGAAGGCAAAAACGCCACAACACTAATTCTGGAGGTACTTCGACGACTCACATCTGTTCGCTCATGTAATTTATTCTGAGTACAAAATTCTTTTTTTAATAAGGACGACGAAGTGCTTCTTTACTTTCCATTTCCGTAGCAGATTTGACATCCAACGCGCCAGGTTATTTTTCCGTGGCTGTTGTTTGTTCCCACACGAACATCAGGTATCTTTCTACTCATTCATGTATGAGCAACTCGACTTACTGTGTTTTCATGTTTATGTTTCGGGATCTTTCCATGCGTCTTTTTTTTCTCTCTACCAGTTCCACTGGAATATCCCAGCAAAACTATTTTCCCTTCCAATTTCACAACCTAGTAATATTCTATATTTCATACAGTTGGTTGTCGCATATTTTTTAATTTGTGATTCTTGTTATTGCAGCCGTTTTGTAACAACCCTCGTTGACCGCTGATAGAAACGCTTACCAGACGGCTGTTGTGGTGGTCGTGATGGTGCTGCAGTTGTTATTGTTGCTGTACTAGTAGTGGTACTGTGGTTGTGATACTGTGGGTGGATGAGTGGCGGTGCTAAGGGGCGCTTGGGAGAGTTGTTGCTATTATTGCTGCAGCTGTCGTTGTTGTTGTTGTAACCTTTTGAAGATAAGCACCATCAAGCACTGAAGTAGATATCAACTCTTCCCTATTCTCTATTCCCTCAAAACTGTTGGCATTGCGCCAAAATTATAAATTAAAGGCAGCGAGCTGGTTGAACCGTTTAACACGTCGGACGTAGATGCTTAGCGGCATTTCCTCCTGTTTTACATTGTGAGTTCAAATTCATGCGAGTTTGTTTTTGCTTTATATTCTTTTGGGGTCGATAAAATAAGCATCAACTGGACACTGGCGTTGATATAATCTTGTAGGTCCCTCTCTCAAAATGTCTGGCGTTGTGCCTATAATAGAAAGGATTATTAATATTAGAAAGGATGCAGGAATATAATGTCGTTAGCATGTCAGATATAATGCTTCGCGTTATTTCTTCCCACTCATTGTTGCCTTTTGTACCGTCTTTATGTTTTGTGCTGTCTTAAAA
>NC_142930.1:105800675-105803175 GCF_046866305.1 Octopus bimaculoides | reverse complement strand
TCGACTTGTGCCCAGACTCCGAATTTCAGGCCTTGTTGTGCTTGTTGTAGAAAGGATTATTATTATTATTGTTATTACTACTATTATTATTATTATTATTATTATTATTATTATTATTATTATTATTATTATTATGGTTGTTATTGTTGTTACTTGACTCCAGTCATTATGCTAAAACCCGGTTCTGCATCGATTTGGTAAGTCATGCTTTCTCATAAAGGGATACAAGACTGATGTACACCGGTTAACTAGCCTGGAGACTCAAGAATGTATAAACAAACATACGTACACACAGACACGCACAGAAATGCCAAAGAATCTAAGCTTATCTATCTATCTATCGATCTATCTATCTATGTATCTATTTATCAATCTATCTATCTATTTATCTATCTTTCTTTCTTTCTTTCTCTCTCCCTCTCTGTATATATGCATGTGTATATTATGTATGTGTATATATATGTAGAAACATATATATATATATATATGTGTGTGTATATATATATATATATATATATATATATGTATATATATATATATATATATATATATATATATATATATATATATATATTTATATATATAAATGTATGCATGTCTATATATATATAAATATATGTGTGTTGTATGTGTGTATGCATGTATGTATATACACACCATGTTTTCATATGAATACATGTATATATAATGATACACAAATGTATGCATTCATATATATATATATATATATATATATATATATATATATGCATGTATATACACACACACACACACATACATATATATAAATGTATGTGTATTATATGAATGTATGTATATATATATCATATATGCGTGTGAGACTGCGCGCGCGTGAGTGCGTGTCTGCGGTTGTGTGTGCGAACACAGCTAAATGTTATAATTTTATAAGTTCATACACACACACACACACAGAGGAACCTCTATGGAGTCTGCTCCGACTTGTTCCACTCGCAGGGCATTGTTAGCAATCACGGAAATGACCCTAGCTCAGTAGATGACAGTGTTCGAAGTTCCATGCTTGCTAAAGGAATTCTTAACCATAAATCTCCAGATACACGTTAATGCGCAAATAAAGAACAAATTATGTTTTCAAACAATAAGTTTTCCGAAGTTCTTTCGGCAACACATCACGGGACATAACCAAAATAATTGAAGTACTGTACAATTGTGATTTAACCAACACCGTCCCATTAGCAGGGATGGCAAATAGGATAAAATATATAGGATATTCCTGAGACACCTACGGCGAGTACTCAGCATTAGGTACCTGCCTTTGAATGACAGGTTCGCGCTGAGACTTAGGTAGTTAACACGCATCATTGTTACCGCACTCACCCAGAGTTTAGCTAACCCACTGGGGAGCCAGCACTTACCTCCTGTTCAGAACAGTTCCCCGCAAATATCTACAGGTAGTGGGTCTCTAATTTCGGAAAGAAAGTTTGCTCCATATCGCACTGGAAAGTTGGTTAACCAACTAGCCAGTTAGATATATATATATATATATGTAGATGCGTATATATATATATATATATATATATATATATATATATATATATATATATATGTATGCATGTATGTATGTACGTATGTATATATATATATATATATATATATATATATATAAGGTTTTTAACTTTTAAATTTTCATATTCAAAAGAGACAGAGACTTCAAACTCGATATATCGATTTATTCACCACTCTATGTTAACATTTCTGTGCCAAACTTATCCAGTTGCTACATCCTCTGGAAAATTATTATATATATATATATATATATAATACAAAGGATATATAAGCATGTATACACACATATATGTACATACTTACATGTACATGTGTATATAGATGCATATTCGGGTACAGGACGTTAGAAAAATGAACTACAGACAACGGAACGAACACATAGGAAAACAAATAGCCACTTGGAATTATTCCTTCATCAGCTGCTTCTATTCTAAACTAGGCATTTTGATAATACAACTGATATTTGAGCATATGCATGTATACATACATATATGTACATACCTACATCTACATGTATATATAGATGCATATATATATATATATATATATATATATGCATTTATACATAGATTTATATATATAAGTTTGTGTGTGTATATATGTATGGGTATATATACGCATAAGCACAGACATACATACATACATTATGTATATATATATATATATATATATATATATATGCGAGTAAAAATAAATAAAAAAAAAGGTGGGTTTCTTTGTATGATTGTGTATAGAGGAATATATTATTTTGCTTAAAAGAGTTCCAACACTGTCTGTTTTTTATGTTTTATTTATATTCCTGCAGAACTAATGTGGGGTATAGAATATGGAATATACAATATATATGATATACAATATACAATATAAAATAAAATAAAATAAAAATGGATGGCACCATGAAAGAAAGTATTGAATGTAGATGAAATATTGAGTGTTCAATATAAAGGATCAAATA
>NC_142930.1:105790675-105795675 GCF_046866305.1 Octopus bimaculoides | reverse complement strand
TCCAGCTGCGTCCCAGGTCAATTTCCAGCTCCCAGTCTTGTGTAGTTGCTGATAGGCCCAGGGAGGTAGTTATAGTTGCTAGCGTCTTCCCACTAGCAAAAAGCAATATACCTCTTCGTCGAGCGGAGATATTTATAATGGCTAACATTACTGCGAGTGGTGTCTGTTATGACTTTTAGGATCTGGCCGTGCATCCTTCTTCCGGATAACATTGAGGAAGTGCTCCAGCATTCCTATTAGTTAGACGCAGATGGAAAGCTGGTGATCTCATTTTTCCCTAGCAGAACAAGTTTTATGGGCTTTATGGTCTTAAACTGCCAGACACAGGAATTTTATCCAGTGTAGCGCCGTTCGCCAAAGTTCAAGCCATGGACTTTTGCATGTCACCGCTTGCTCCCATCTTAAGCAGCTAACCTGGTACCGCATTCCAACAGTCTTGTTGATTCACTTCTCCTCAATCGACCCTCCTACCACATTTCTTCTTTCACACTTTCCTTGCGCCTTGTCCTAGCAAGGTGTTGCGCTACCATCCAGGCCAACCTTTCTACGATGCACAATTCTCACTGGCACTCTAAGTCTTAGCCAAGATTCTCCAAACATACAGTCTCTGCTGCTCTCCACTTACATCCTAGCCTGATACCAATATCATACTGAGAAACTTTTGTCTCGGTGTTGTAACATATACTCAGGACGGGTGACATTGAATTCCTCTTTCAGAGTGCTAATAAGGAGTTTTAACTTGTTATACTGTCCATACAGAGAGATGCTACTCAGGGCTTTAGAAAGTCCCAGCCATTTCCGCAGGAATCTGTTGACTCGACTCTCACAGACCACATAGACATTGCTACCTTTTACAGCGTAGCCAAAGAATCCGATATAAGGTCCCAAAAGCCAAAGAATCTGCGATGGGATCCACATTGGTCAATCCAATCCTTCGGGATTGCCATGTGAACCCGGCTTGTTTACTGTGCGTAAGCAGGCTTCCAATATGTATGTACGCACGCACACTCACACATATGCATACACGCACGCACGCATGCGATACACATACATACATACATACATACATACATACATTAATCGTTGGAGGTGTCAGGAAAATTGCTTTGCGGGGAAATCTTCACAAGATCAACGATGAACTTCGCCTTTCGTTCTTTAGGGAACTATATATATATATATATATATATATATATATATATATAAAAGCGACCACTAAGTGGTCTGTTAATATGCTAGAAAAAGATCACTTAAAAAATTCTCTAGTTTCCTGGTATTAAATTGTTATTAATTAATATCGAATTTTTACCCTATTATGTTTTATATATATATATATGATATGATATGATATGATGATACGTTTCTGTGTATATACATGTACACATACATATCTATGCATGCATGTATGTATGTATGTGCTAGCGTATGGATGTCCACACCTTTGCTTAACTCCGGATTAGACACCAACGAGTAGACCTGTAACCAAAAGGTCGTGTAACTGAAGAGAAGAGTTCTCGCTTACTCGTATGAATAAGTTTGTATATATACATACATACATATATATATATATATATATATATATATATATATATATATATATATATATATATATATATATATATATATATATTTCTGTTCTTGCTTCAATGTATATATTTTTTATCTTTCTACTTTTGCATATATATACCTCTAGATAATTACAATTATGCAATGTTATTACCAGTTGGAATATGCCAGTGGCGACTTCGAACTCGTAAACAAACCATTCAGTCTGCTTTGCATGGAAAGAATTTATCACTATAGACAAATGGTAATTACAACTGTACATAAATGTAAAAGAATCATTAACTGAAAAAATAAAAATTTTTCAAGAGTGGGCAGCGATCTTTTGAAACTGTCCTGAAACTGTTGGAAGGACTTTCTAAAAATTTGGTATCACTGTCACCTTTAACATGCATTACACAACAAACACACACACACACACACACACACACGCGCGCGCGCATATATATACACACGTACACATACTGGATCTCCGTAGGTTACGACTACGTGGGTCCCAGTTGATCCGATCAAAGAAACAAACGAGCTCGTGAAGTTAACGTGCAAGTGGTTGAGCACTACACGGTCACGCATGCCCTTAATATAGTTCTCAGGGAGATTCAGTTTGACACAAAGTGTGACAGGGCTGGCCCTTTGAAATACAGATACTACTCAATTTTGCCAGCTGAGAAAACTGGAGCAACGTGAGATAAAGTGTCTTACTCAACGCGGTGCTGGGTATCGAACACAACGCGGCGCGAGGTATCAAACTCAAGACCTTGCGATTATGAACCGAATACTCCTGTCCACTAAGCCACGCACCTTCATATCGCACACGCACACACACACATACACATTCAGACACACTCAAGTACAAACATACATACACAAGACCATCAGATCCTCAGGTGTTTTTGCGGAGTCAAGGGTAATTTTTCGAGATTTCAGAAAGTATTGACTATCCATTGAAACATAATGTAGTTCTATATATGGATATGCCTGATAAAAAGTATGGATTGTCTTTCATCATATATGGTTTTGCAAGTAAAAAGAACCAAAACAACAGGATTAATATTGTACACTAACAACCATCATAATCAATAGCCGTGCCTGCGTGTCTCTGTGTGCGCGCACTTATGTTTATCTATGTGAATTCTATTCAATGGTGTTTTGCTTAGAATTTATACTATGAAATATCTGTCAAATGTAAATTAACAATTTTATGATACATTGATTAATTCTACTCTAGGCACAAGAATGAAATTCTCGGGATGGGACCAGTCGAATGCATCGATCCCAGTGCTTAACTAGTACTTATTTTATCAACCTCGAAAAGATGAGAAATATAGCTGACCTCGGATTAATTTGAACTCAAAATGTAAAGAACTGATATAAATACCGCTCAGCGTTTTGTCCGACGTGCTAACGCTTCTGCCAGCTCGCTTCCTAATTGATTGAAGTATGGGTCATCCCATAAATAATGCGGTTTTTTATACTTCATTTAGTTTTCAAAATTAAGATAAACAAAGTTCTTTCTTAATCTAAGTTATATTCTCCTTCATTATCTATAATGTTCTATCTATCTTGTCGATTTGCAAGGCCCCTCTTCCAAAATTCACTTGTCCGTGACAAAAAATACTCCTCTAGTACTGTTCTGACTTCATCCACAGAATTCATGTTTTTTCTGTCCAAATGGTTTTGAAGGCTGCAGAATAAATCATAATCAGATGGGGCAATGTTCAGAGAATATGGTGGGTGGGGCATTGTTTCCCATTCAAACTGCACCAGCCTTTCGAATGTCATCCTCACCGTATGTGGCTGAGCATTATCCTGATGGAAGAACATCTTTCGTCTTGAAACAAAAAAATGGTCGTTTTTCTTTTCGCGCTGACTTAAACTGCAGAACTAGGACGCAGTAGATCTCCTTTGTCATCGTTTGGTTTGGGTTTAAAAGTTCAAAATGGACTAAATCTTTCATAACCCACCAAACAGATAAGAACACCTTACGTGGGGGAAGACCTTCTTTAGCCTTGGGTGCCGGTGTTTCTCCTTTCCCTACCCACAGTCTTCGGCGCTCGACATTTTTAGAGAGAACTCATTTATCGTCACCAACCACTATTCCGTCCAACATAGGTTCATTCGTGAGACGTAATAGCAAAGAAGAGCACACGTTCACTGTCAGCGCATGATTAGACTCGGAAAATTTGTGAGGAACCCATTGGCCCAATTAGCTGACTTTTCCAATGGCAGGCAGATGTCGATGAATGGTTGAATGACAAAATCCAAGCTTCTTTGCTAGTTCCTCAACAGTTACGATGGGACTTTGTTCCATCAGGGTTTGCAGGATGTCCTCATCGAGCTCTACAGAGCTTCCAGGACGAGGCTCGTCTTAAAGGCTGCCGTTTCCAGCTCGGAATCTCTGGAGCCACCGTTGATACTGGCTTATGCTTTTTGACCGATTCCCGTATACTGCATTAATATTCCTCGCACTTTCCGTTGCGTTGTTGCCTTAAGTGAATTCATAAAGCAAAATATGCCGAATATACTCCTTTGTCACTTCCATTATAGCTTTGCAAAAATAACAGTTAAAATCGAACTGCACTCTTCAAAACCTGCACTAAGAATAGCACAAGGTAAAATTACTACCTGTTTTTATAGCAAGTTGATGCAGGTAGTTTATCCAGAACCCCTCCAACATTTAGTTCATGCAATTGAAAAAAAAAAAAAGAAACGCATTATTGATGGGATAACCCAATGGTATAGAACAAAACGGATTCTGTAAAGAAACACATCTACCGAGGATTTGAATCTGCAGTGTATGAACCCACCGCTACATTGTTCATATAGAAGACATTTGTGACAGATGTTAGTAAAAGACAGGCACCGTTTCAATGTAGTAAAGATCTATTGTAGTTCGTGTGAACTAAAGTGAAAAGATTTATTGCTGTAGATCAGGGTGTTAGAATTAGCAGCCAAATATCCCTGTTTTGTAGAATAAAGGCACAGTGGATAATGTAATTCTAGACACACACATACTTGAGAAAAATAAAGTGGGGCCAGATAGTCATGATTCTAAAACTTTTAATTAGAGATTTAGTCAATCCGAGCTGACCTTGCAACAACGAATTCTTATTGAGGTTTTTACTGTTGCGGGTGATGGTGGCAGTGGTGGTGAAGGTGGTGGTGTGTGATGCCAAATTCAACTGTGACACGCAGATCAAGGTTGAACGGGTTACAGCGGAATAAGTGCGCAATACACAGATCTGTTATTCCAGATACCACACACTCATGCTGAGCCAAGGGCTTCCATACTGCAGGCTCCAACACCTTGAATTGTATGACGTGCAGAATCAAAATGTGGACGTCAAATCTAGATATTTCAGTTATATTTCTACGCCGATAGAGACCATTCCAGTCTATATTGATTCACTGAATTAATGATTGATGTGGTGTTCATTTCT
>NC_142930.1:105775675-105785675 GCF_046866305.1 Octopus bimaculoides | reverse complement strand
CACACACACACACATGCACACACAGCTGGCTCACGCAGTTTCCCCGCACCTCATTCTACTCATCGTAACCTCAACCCAAGACAATGATAGAACGCACATGGTGAAGGTGATACACACTGGGTGAAACTCACTTCTACCTGATCGCATAGTTAATCACCACATCGTACAGCCACATTTGGACCAGAATATTTATCAGAGAACCTAGCTTTGACTGTGTTGTCAGGCTTCTTTGTTGTACATCGTTGTCATAGTTACAAATTTAGTCGGGAGAGTTATACTTAACAAACCTATCAGTTGTTGGTACCCGTTAAAAGAATCAATTGAATATCCCTACTATCTGTAAAACACTGAAGCTGTTTTTCATAACCATATTCTAAATACACACTGTATCTAGAAAAATATAAAATGTTATGAGCATAGCTAGAACTCCTTTGTTCAGAGAGATTTATTCCATCAGCACTGATCACACTACCACCACTAACAACAACAACAACAATAACAACAATTAACTAGTATTGATGTAAATCCTGAAAGCATTGATAGAATCACAGTTGAATTCCGACGAATGAACATCCAGTTGTTCGATGAACTAGAAATATTTCTCATTGAATTAACGTCCAATATGGCTGAGTATTCTGCATGCACGTGTTCCCTGAATGTAATTTTCAGGGACAATCAGTGTGATCTTTGAATTACAGACACCGTTCATCCAACGGGCTCCTGTACAGTTTCCGCCCATCGAAATTCACGTAAAAACTTGCGTCGACCCAAGGTTATGGTAAGCGCACTCGTTCAATACGTCACACGGTGGGATTGAACGCGAGACCTCATGGCTGCAAAGCGAACTCCTTGATTACACGGCTATAGATCGTTAGTATTTAGTGCCAGAATTGTTTTGAATTTTAATGTATTTTTCTTCTCATTTTAATTCTCAGCACATTCTATTCATTTCCTGTTTCATTATTTAATACTTATTGGATCCGTAACATCACGTGTATATAAAAAAACGCTATTAGTTCACTAATTAATTATATCAAATACGCTTCATCGGAGTTCAAATACATACATGGATATGTATCTCGATAGAGCATTATAATGCGTGATATGTGGATGGTAAAATGCGTTAGAGCTGTAAGTGTTAGAGAAAAAAGTAATAAGAAAGGTTAATAGATTATGCTACTGATAAGTTAAGTAGTCATCGATATAATTAAGAATTATATAGCTTAGCTCATTTATGTTCTATATATGCTCTATATACATACATATAAATAAATAAACATTGTACATGCATACATATATGCATATCTGATTGCGTATATCTGTTGTATATTTTGCTTTACTTCCTAATGAACCATGATATTTTATTAACTCTAGAAAGTGGACGAGTGAGCTTCTACTTTGTCTTTCGACTAGCTAGGGATAACAGTCAAACAGTCACTCATATCACACTCTGCCGTCTTCGAAAAGGACATTCTATGCCAATGGAAAAAAACGGGATTGTCACAGCGGGAACGCCTTATTCGATAAGACAACCCATAGAAAGCTAGAGTATGTCTAAATAGCTGCCAAAAACAAATATCATGTAATGTACTGTGTAACACTTCTCTCTAGCAAATTTCAATAACGGGGCTTCGGTCAAATTGAATGTTTAGAAGAAGATATCGTGCAGTGTAATTGAACCCCGAACCACACAATTATTTTCGCTATTTTTGGATTATATATTTGTATTCTTATCTGATCTTTTAGAGAGAAATGAATTCCTAGATTTATGGAGCAAAGGGCAAGGACATTTAATTTCCATATCGGTTTCTTTCGGCATTAGCGACGCAAGTGAGATATTTGCATACCAGTGTGTATCAAACTACTAGACGATATCCAATTTCCTATAACTTACAACCCTGCCCCATTCAGTAATCTTAACTAACATAAAGCATCTTGATTATATCAGTATTTATGTAAATCTAATTTCGTTATTCAACACTCAGTAAACAGCGAGTTAAGCCTCAGGATACAAGCAATAAATTTCGTATTGCATTACTAGTTGCCACCGAGTGACATAACAAGTTAATACCATCATATTACCAAACGTTATATTTATGAAGTTTAAAAATGTGATTATTACTACGGAAATGATACTAATCGAAACCAATATATTCATAACTAATTCGTTAGTCATGATAAATTAGTTAAATCCTTTGATTTGACAATAAGTTAAATTTAGCGTGAAATCTATGAGGTAGTCAAATTTAAGACGTAGATGATATAGCAATTTGGATTTGTAAAGAGAACAGCTCCCCGGATACTTCGATATTTATATGTCTATACCATTAGTAATTTATAATTCTTTCTTTGTCTCATTCTTTCTTTCTTTCTTTCTTTCTTTCTTTCTTTCTTTCTTTCTTTCTTTCTTTCTTTCTTTCTTTCTTTCTTTCTTTCTTTCTTTCTTTCTTTCCTTCTTTCTTTCTCTCTCTCTCTCTCTCTCTCTCTCTCTCTCTCTCTCTCTCTCTCTCTCTCTCTATCTGTCTCTCTCTCAGTCTCTCCTTCTCCTCTAATCATAAAACTACTCTATCTTTAATGTTGTTAAACAGTTTTTATAAAATATGTATTTAAAGGTTTACTTGACAGCAAACATACATCAGTGAATCCAGTCTCGTTACAATACGTACGCCCAGTGTGTTTATTACGAAGGTACTTAAATCAAATTACCCAATTCAAGTTCTCAGTGAATTGGAGAGGAAGCCTCTACATGGTCGTACGACCTGCTAGAAACAATAGCCAATACTACCTCAAATTATACATACTGTATTAAACAACTAAATAATACAGCTGTAGATACCTCGTAAAACACAAAATAGTCAAAGGCGAAATGTTTTCAAAAAGGTTGCGAAATTAAGAGTCCCCTAACCAATTTTCGGTTATCTGAAAGATTGCAGGCCATACATGCATGTGTGTCTCTTCTGTTTCCAATCATTTAAATTCTTCATCTGAAGGAGCTGATACAAAGCTTCATCTCTGGAATATAGATAACAAAAACAATGTCACATTGTACATATGTATGTATGTGTGTACGACCTGTTAGCTTGTGTCATATTTTTGCTAATAATTTTAGGTGCCTGTGTTGAAGCGAGAAGACATAGACACTCTCGAAGTAGATGCATTGGCCGTAGTTAGGGTCTTGTGGTTGGGTTCACGATCATAAGGTCAACAGTTGAATTCTTGGACTTGGTGGTGGGTTGTCTCCGCAAGCAAGATAAATAGTTTCACATTGCTCCAGTTTACTCGATTGGAGATAAGTACAGACCGACTTGTAGTGTAGCCCTCTCGAACTCCAACTGTTGCATCCTCGATGGAAGGGCTGAATGTGTGTGCATATATGTGTGTGTGTGTGTGTTTTGTGCGTGTGTGTACGTTTGTTCCATTATACATATACATATATTTGTCTATTTTTCTTTTCATCTGTCCCTTTTTCTGGCACTTTGAATTAATGATTCAGTTACATCATTCTATTAAATTACATTGAAATTGGTATACTTTTCATGTAGATAAACACAACTTTATCAAATTACTTGAGTATTTCTCTGTTTGTGATGATCGGCACATCTTAGTGAATCTGTTACAGATTGAACTTTCATTATATCTTATGCTGGCTCGAGCAAAAGAATAGTTGAACTATCTTTGTAGTCATTGGTGCTGATGTTTCGGCTTCATTGATCAAGAGTGTTCTAATCACGACCATTCCATGCCTCTTGGTTTTCTTATATTTAGATTCTATGTTCTAAGATAATGTTATCCAATATGTCCTTTTTATGTTTTCAAGATATCAAGTTGAAGTTTGAAGGATATTCACTTACTATATCTAGCAGATTGAATGCGCACGTGGGAATTATCTCTTTGTCTCATCGAAGAATTAGTTCTTATGTTATTGGTACCAAGTCATTATTTATCTCGAATTACTCAAAGCGTAATAATCATTTCATTTTGCAATGCCCTCTATTTATCATAAGGCAAACGAATGTGACTTGAAAAAGATCTAGGAGAATGCTTTCATAGATGGAAGGCCAACGGAAAGATTGCTTCTATTTTATCTAAGAACCAATGATTTACAGACATGAACATCTTATGTTCTTCGTACCGAATATCTTTTTTTTTTCCTCTATAAGACAACAGGACAAGATTTAAGGGAAATTTATCTGTTATTTCTAGCAATCGAATGACAAAGTACATCCTACCTCGTTGTTTCACGACCTATATGCTGCTGGTCTGTACAGTGTGACTGCACTTCTGCTGAAATCAACATTCATTTTCCATAAGCAGTGAACCACCACCAAATGATTAACTTACCCGTAAGTTAACTTATCTATAAGTACCAGGAAGGAGCATAAATAAATATGGAGACGTCACCTAATTAACTCCAATCCATTGTGAACTTCCAAAAGGTGATGATTAGCTCTACTTTAATCAGGTTCATCTTTAGAAAGATATTTTTTGTGCATAGAACACTTGTCTATGGTGGTTAACGTCTCTACGACAATTCTTTTTTTACTCATAGCCAACAAACTGAGGCAATGAAGAATACAGTGATCTTTCCACTCCTACGTTTCCGATAGTACATGGGCGACAAGAGTGCACCAAGTACTGTCGTAGGCCCTATTAAGTGTTTTCTTCCAAACCCAACTCGTATGCGCCAAGTTCTTTTCCACAGTCCTCAATCTACTCATAACAAGTTGCCTCACTCCTCAAGTCCTTCTATGGCTTCCATTCTAGCGAGGCTCTCATATTGGACTCTTCATTAACATGTGTTGCACATGGACTATTATCTTTGATTCACGATCATGAGATCCCGTTGGTTACTCGTTCCAGTTCTTTTCAATACTTCTTGGAAGTAACATATTTAAGAAATGCTCTTAGCTGTGAATAGATACTATATGTAGGTACAGTTACGTTCGTTTTCTTTCCATGCTTCTTCCTTCTATTCGTGAAGTAAATATTTTTTCACAATTCTTTACTCTAGTTTTTACAATTTCTCATTTATCTTCTGTTTTCGATTTATGAACCTTTCACATCATTTCTTCACATTGCTTCAAAAAATATGATGTGTGTAATTGAATCATGATCATTACTCATTTTATTTAAAACTCATAATGAAATATCGGAGACTTTTCATTATAACAAACCATAAGTGTCAGAGAAATTTTAAGAACATCTTGAGCTGTTCTTCGAATTATTTAGGCAGAAGCTGAATATATAACATGTTACAGCGTATTATCAATAACGGTTCATGTCATTTCGGATATAATTATATCCTACGATATATCCTGAGCACTGTAATTTTGATCATCTAAATACATGTAACTCACATATTACATATATGTGTTTGCAAGTTGTGTGTGTGTGTATGTGTGTGTATGCGCGCGTGCGTGTGTGTGCATGTGTGTGTGTGTAAATGCGTATAAATATAATGAAGTGTAATCTTAACTCCGCTGGTGTTTAGACCTCTGCTTAAATAGTACATAGATTCTTTAAACATGTTTTACTGCGGAAGAAAATATCTATCATTATTCATTCTCGTCGGTTACTTCTTTTATTATCATTTATCCACCAACTCTAATCTCTTATCTTACAAACATCAATAAAAATAAAATGAAAATATTTGAAAACAAACATAAAGATGGACTTATTAAGAAATGAAAGTAAAAGAGAACGCATTGAACCTCTAAAATTAGACGTCCTATACATTAATAAAAACAAATCAAAAGATCTTTTAGGAGGTATAGTTTGTTATATTGAAACTGATACAACTAAGAAGAATGAATCTTTTGTGCGCTATTTAAATGATGCTATATAACCTGTTCCTACATTTGTTTGTATCAATTAAACATTTCGAATGATACGGTCTCCTGATATATCTATTCAGTTCAAACACCAGCAGAATATCAAAATTAATATTCATTTAAAAATACAAAATATAGATATAAGAAATGCGGATATAATCTCATATGATTTTTGTTCGTATTAATTCATTTACAAAGACATTATCATCTCTGAAAAACATTTTCTGTTGTAAAGAATCTAAAGTTTTTTCTAATTTACTGTCGCTAACTTTCTTCCTACTATTGTCTCAGTCACTCTGTTGCCATTTCCTCTTTTTTTTTCTCCCTCCTTCCATCTCTCTTTCTCTCCCCTTCCAATATTCTTTATCCATTGATTGATTAATTCTCGGTTCTTATTCACGTCGTACATTTTTTTCGCATTCTAATGTAACAGATTTGTTTGTATTTTACTACATTTTTCTTGGTGGTTTTTGGTGTATTTTTTCTGAGTTGTTGGAGAAATCTCTACGTGTATCTCCTATTTCTTCTGTCATTGATGCGAATGAAAACTAAAGACACTTAAAAATACAATCAACTCCTATCCTACGCCAAACTGAACCTCTTTAACCAACGAAAATGAAGTGGAAATGCGAAGGAAATTCTTTAAAAAGAAACACTAGCTCACGATAAATTGATTGTTTTGTAGTTAACCAATCAATAAATATTGCTTGTTAATAAAATATCTCAGACAAATTTGTATGCATTTGCGTGCTTGTGTGTTTTTGAGAGTTTGTTTTATGAGCGTGCATTTATCAATGTTTCTTCTATGTTTCTGAATCGGTAGACGTGTGTATATATGTGTGTGTGTTTCTGTGTGTGCATACGCGTCTCGCTGTATTGTGACAAGGGATAATACACCTTTAGTGTTTCATTATATTGTTGAAAACAACAACAACAACAACAACAGCAACAATATGAAGAATAACAATGGTTAACCAGAAGAAAAAATAGACACGTTTAGATTGAAGTTATAATGACGTATGGCCTCCATATCCTTGCTACTGCTACCACATACAATTCTTTCATACTTTTTTTTTAACAAATACCGAAATAAGACGAATTTATTTTGGTATTTGTTACTGAGGTGATAATGTAATAACCTGTTTCTTTGTTTGTAACCGAAACGCTGTTTCTCCATTATTATTCATACTTATTCCTGTGAACTTTTAACACTATTACAACCACTGCTGCTGCTGATATTACTACTACTACTACTACTACTACTACTACTACTACTACTACTACTACTACTACTACTACTACTACTAACAACAACAACAACAACAACAACAAAAACAGCAATAATAATAATGGTAACAATAATAATAATAATCCTTTCTACTACAAGTAAGCACAATGCCTGAAAATTGGGGGAATGGGACTAGTCGAATACATCGAACCAGTGTTTCACTGGTACTTAATTTTATTGATCCCCGGAAAGACGAAAGGCAAAGTCGACCTTGGCGGAATTTGAACTCAGAAGGAAACGGAAACGAAATACCGTTAAGCATTTCACCCGGCATGCTAACGATTCTGAATAATAATAATGCCTTCTGAAATTTGGCGGGAGGTGACTATTCGGTTACATCGACTCCAGTGTTCTACTGGTATATATTTTATCGACCCCGAAAGGATGAAAAGCAAAGATGACCTCGGCGGAATTTGAATTCAGAACGTAAAGACGGACGAAATGCCGCTAAGCATTTTGCGCGACGTCCTAAAGATTCTGCTGGTTCGTTACTATAATAATAGTGATAATAATGATAATAATAATAATAATAATAATAATAATAATAATAATAATAATAATAATAATAATAATGTAATTACCAACCAATTGTCAAGAACCTGTGAGACCTCTGACAACAGGCTGCTGTCCGCTCTCACTGAATCAGCTCGAGCAAACAAGACCGAGCGCTCTGAGAAATAAAACAACAGCAATAACAATTATAATAGGCCAATATCAAATAACGAGACGCAACACACATAATCTGTGGTTTACATCAATCAAACAGAAATCAACAATAATAAAGATATAAAGGAAAATAGAACAAAACATACAAAGTAGAATTTTTTAAAAAACCCCAGCAAATAACGTTTCCATGTGTATGGTAGTCCACGAAAATAATTCGAGGGAAATTCACCCCCAAACGCCCAGGATTCTGCGGCATGTCCAAGTTATATAAAATGTCCTCGTCCAGTTTTTACTCCTGTTAAGAAATACAAACTCAAGATGTAGATGTTGACAACATATCAATTGCCTGGCCAGCAGAACGTGTCATTTTGTCATTTTTATAAAATGCAGAAAAGCAAGTACTCTAGTCTGGTCAGACGTTCCTTGGGACAAGGTACGAGGGTTAGGCGGTAATTCACCAACGGGATTATGTATTCATTAGCTACTAACGTCCCACTATTCAGGGACGGCTTCCTCCCGGCCCATATCAAAGCGAGAATGGTTGCCAAAGAAACTGAGAACGTTAAGAAATATCAGAAATCTAGATATGATGAGATTATGGAAAACTAAGATGTCAATTATTCCTGTGGTAACTGTTGCACTTGGTACAACACCCAAATTGCTACCTAAGATGCTGAAGGATATCAGAAATGGAGACTCGCGTTATCGACCTAAAAAAACGTAAAGTATGTATTCGGCAACAATCTTTTGAAAGATTCTTGAGATTTGAGGCTTACCACGAAACCTCAAGATAACATATCTGATAAATGAGATATTATCCAATAGTTCCCTCCTCGGTCTACGCCAAATCCAGGATTGCAGCTCAGTCAAAGAGACGAGCTGTGGAAAAGTGTGCCTGACAAACGGTGACCACACCTGGGAAACGGTGAAGATGCCGCAACCTCAGCGCATATCAGTAACCACGGCATGCCCAGCTCTCCATTCAGCGGCTGTTGACAACAGATGGAGAGCCTGACCAGTGGAACACGCCCCTTCCACAGAAAGCAGTAGAGAAAGCGCACTAGCTTGGTCAACCAGCAAACGGACGACGGTCAAGCGGTAAGAGATGACGGATATGATGTACGCATTCCCTGCCTCTACATGGCCTTTCAGGGATAGTTTCCTCTTGGCCCAATTCTTGGCTACTCTGTTGTCACTTCGTCCCAGCTTTTCTCCACCTGGAGTTCTGGACCAAACCAGACTCCGAGCAACTTAACCGGAACGTCTGTCCAGCGCCCCACGACGCTGTTGGACGCCATGGACTTACTTCTTCAGGTATCGAGTTGCAAGCCCACAGACTTTTCCGAGTTAATTTTTGCTCTTGTCACCGCTTCATATCTTTGTAGTGTGTCGCCAATCAGGTCTATATGCCTGTAGCTCGAACTATGACGGTGACATCATCAGCGTAAGCAGACACACTTCTCCCACATCCTAGATAACGCTGGACATCCATCAAAGCCTCCAACTTCCGCAGTAGGGTGGAGAGAGGACACCCTTGACGGACTGAACGCATCATGCTGAATGGCTTCGACAGGTGACCAGAATAACCGAGTATTGATGTTCGACCCTATCAAAGGCTTTAGATTGATCTAAATTTATCAGAGCCCCACCCATGCTAGCTTCGCTATCCACCATCTCTATGGTGTAGTGCAAAAGATGGAGTTGCCGCGAATCATCCTGGTTGGGTTGGCGTATGTTTTCGCCTCGCCAACAAGCGCCAACCTCTTGGATAACACATTGGCCAAAATCTTCAACTCTGCATTGAGCAATGATGGGTCTGAAGTTTTCTATAACGTCTCCATTGTTTGGGTCCTTCCTCAGCAGTGTCACCGCTCCTCGACAGATAAAAGTCAGAATTTTCCCATTCTGCTGCCAGTTGCAGTAGACGTATGCTAAGAGCCCCGCCAACAAGTCTGGCATCGCTTCCTGTATCTCCGCAGAGAGTGGCGGAGTCAGAAACTTGCAAAATACTCGGGGATTTCCCTATTGAAGCAGGTCAGGTACTAGAGCATAAGAGACCCGACCAAGTGATGGTCGACAAGATGCACGACCTGTACTATATGGCGGATATTGGGTGCCCCTTTGACCTACGAATAGTCAAGAAAGAAGGCGAAAAAAAAATAGATGAATACAACCTTCTTAATTACAAAATGGCCCGGCTATGGAAAATGAAGAA
>NC_142930.1:105753175-105773175 GCF_046866305.1 Octopus bimaculoides | reverse complement strand
CTCTTCAAACTATGTTTGCAATATATGTATATGTATACATACATACATACATACATACATACATACATATATATAGTTTATTAAAAACAAAAAAAAAACAGGGGAAAAAGACACCAAAAAAAAACCACATCGTGAGGACATACACATGCAAAGTATTAATAAGACGCTCAGGGAAGGAAAAGAGTGGTTGTTTTACGTCTCAAGCTTAGTTCTTCACCGGAAACAAGAAACATAAGAAAGTCCAAAGAGAAAGGAAGAAGTGGGCCGGAGAAAGAGTCAACAGTCCAACACGCACACACTCGCACACACGTTTGTATGCATGCATGCATATATGTATGTATGTGAAGGCGCATGGCTCAGTGGTTAGAGCGTCGGGCTCACAATCATGAGGTTGTGAGTTCGATTCCCAGACCGGGCTGTGTATTGTGTTGTATTCTTGAGCAAGACACCTTATTTCACGTTACTCCAGTTCACTCAGCTTTAGAAATGAGCTGTGACATCACTATTGCCATGTTGTATCGGCATTTGCTTTACTCTGAGATAACATTAGTGGCATGGCGATGGGACGCTGGTATGCATGGGAGACTGCTGGTCTTTCATAAACGACCCTGCCCGGACTTGTGCTTTGGATGGGAACATTCTAAGTGCAATCCCATTGTCATTCATGATTGAAGAGGGTATTTAACTATTTAATCACAACGTAACAGCTGAATTGAACATTTTATAACTTTGTTATTATTTTCCCCTTCAACACTACGATTTACGCCTTATAACCATATCATTTTCCGTTTCATTTGTACTGGCGAATTTAGGAAAAATTAAGATATTTCCCTTAGGTAGATACTTTGTAATTAATATTTTTTCTGATAGGTAAGCGCAAAAGAACAAAATGTAATCTCTGAAAAAGAAAATATTAAAGCAATTCCATTTCCAACTGAAACCAAATCAATCATTTCACCTACAACGCACAAATCTTTCGTAAAGACATGTCCGCAAAACCTCTCATATCTACTCCTCTAAAAAAAAAAAAAAAACATTCATGCCTAATCGGTTAAAAACCAATATCAAGTAGATTGAGATGCTTGAATTCCGGTGAGTTTTCCATTTCCTTGCAAAGCAATTTGACCCTAAACCTAGTACATGATTATTTTTCTCTATTATCTTGCAACTTTAAGATTATCATTCCATTCGATAGTCGTTTTCCAGTATTTCTAACTTTTAAAGATGGTATAGTTTTCCGGTAGAGTACAGTGAGATATTGTTTATTAAATAGCTTCTTAATTTTAATAGACCGTTGAACAATCAACCACCCTGTACAATAAACGAACTTAGTTGTTTGATATTTCAGAATCTTGAGTATACACATGTGAATGATCGAATACCTTAACTCAAACCCAAGTTTTACCTAGGACTTAAAAGTTTTCATATCTTTCCAGGTTAAAAAATCACATTAAAATATTACAATCACTTGATTGGAAATATTTATCCAAAGAAAAATAATCGTTCTCTCAAAAATAAAAGAATATCTGTGATTAGATTGCAGAGTAGAAAACGCGGAAAATTAAGAGCATTTGGTTTGTTTTTATACTTTCTATGTACAAATCTTGCAAATGATAAACCTGTTCTCTTTATATTCATTAGGTCAGTAAAATATATGAACGAGTGGCAATTTTAAGGTGAATTCAATCGATTGCATTATAAACATTGGACATGGAACTAGTCGGCAAAATAATCCCTAGCATTGTAACTATGAAAGATAAAAATGAATAATTAAAACAAATCTTCCATGATAATCATCATATATAACAGAAGTAATCTAGGAAACAACGAAGAATATAGATAATTATATTTTACAATTAAGCTTTCATGTAATGTGAATGATCTTTACAATAGAAAATGAGAACCGCTTCCTTCAATACCAGATTGTTCTTAAGAAGAAAATGTTTTATTTAATTTTATTATTCATCGGATGAAGCTATCAAAACATATCGGGAAGTGAATTAAATGAGGCTCGATTCTTTCGAGTAGAAAAATTGGAGAGTAGATTCAATTCATGTCTACGTTTGAAAAGAAGTAATGGATAATATAAATATAGGTTCTAGATTAACAGTTAACGAGTTCAGAATTCGTATATAATCTTTGGTTTAGAGATTAGGTTCAAATTATACTGTCAGAAATCGTGACAAGGAAATTAATAGGTAAGACAAATTGAGTTAATCTCTTGTAAATTACTGCTTGTTATATTCTTTATTTATTATTATTATTATTATCATTATCATTATTATTATTATTATTATTATTATTATTATTATTATTATTATTATTATTATTATTATTATTATTATTATTATCATTATCATCATCGTTATTATTATCATTATTATTATTATTATTATTATTATTATTATTATTATTATGAGAGTTTTATTCCTGTATTTTTTTTTTGGGGGGGGGGGAAGTTGCCGAGTGGCTTCCCGACACCTAAGGCATAGAATCTCACGGTAGACAGAGATAGGCCAATTAAATAAACACAGCAGAATCTTCATTTACAAAATTCAGCAAAGTTATATAGAAAAAATAATTCTTTACATGGAAGGTTATCGTTATCACATCGCCAGCGCTCTTCTCATTACATGTGACATTGTAGGTAAAACAATCTTTTGCACTTCTTCCAGGGATGGTAAACCACACATTTGGCTAAGATCTAATGCATTCTTTTAGCTACACAGTCATACATGCGCTGAAACCGTTTTTGTATTACGTTATTATACTCACACATGAGATGATTGATACTTCTAACTCCTTTCCTGTAGATTCTACCTACATTAAACTGAGTTTTCTCGATCCTTAACTCTATCAGATACTCCCTAATAGCTTGTACTTGAGCGGCTGTAATTAGCACTTCCGTCTCTCGTTTTAGGCTTCCGTCAGTCAATAAGAGCCAGAATTATTTATCTCTAACATTCTTGGTTTGTTGTATGAATTGACCATATAATTTCATTTCTTTGCATCCACCTACTCTCTTGTTCTTCCTTCATTTCCTGAATTCTCTTACTGTTTCAATATCATTTTAAAGTTCCAATAGTATTCTTTCTTTACTCTGCACAACATAATTTCCAACCCCAAATCTGCGCTACCAACAGTGTCTCCTGCGTTTAGTAATCTTCTGTCACATTCCTTTCTTGGAAATGGAGTCTGTCGATACTACTTTTAGGGGTGGAGCGCGTTGTCCAATGTGAGCAGTTTTCTAGTTCTTCTATCCAAGTTCTGTCGTTCGTCTTTTGTCCATTTCAGAAAGGGTGTAGAACATCTTTATACTTTCATAGCCCTTATGTTTATGACTTGAATCATATTCCCTCCGTTTAATTTTATTTCGAGCACTTTTCTTATACTCATCTTCTACTCTTTAGTGACTTTCTCTCTCATTTTTCCTTCCATTACCCTATTGTCTTGCAGCATCTCTAGGCATTTGTATCCCTTATTATTCTACATTGATCAAACGATGCTTTCTTGCGGTAATTATATGTCATCAGAGTTTATCTACATAATTTACACAGCACGCTTATTTAACCCAAACTGCACTCCAGTATTCTTAGTGAAATTTCTTTGCTATTTGAATCAGCGAATGTACATCTTACATTCTGTATATAGTTTGATGTTAGCCTTATAAAGTGAGTTATTTCTTCATCTTGATTTTGGTATTATTATTATTATTATTATTATTATTATTATTATTATTATTATTATTATTATTATTATTATTATTACTATATGTTTGACTTTTCCATTGTATTTCTACAAGTTGGCCCCAAGTCTTTCCCAGTAATCTCAAGAGACAACAAGCTAGAAGTTCATGTTGGTGTTATGCCTAGGTGTCATATATTCGGTTTTGCACATAGTATTATTCTAGAGAATGTTTAAGAAAGTTATGAGTTTGTTTTAAAACTTGAGATTACATAGACAGTAATTTACGTAGGATATGGGCAATTCCCATGAGCACTATCTTTTGAATTTCTGCCATTTTCGGGTTTCCTAGTTTGAGATTATCATCATCATCATCCTCATAATCATCATTATTATTATTATTATTATTATTATTATTATTATTATTATTATTATTATTATTATTATTATTATTATTATTATTGTTCAGTAGTTTTATTTTTATAACGTGCTTTCACTTCACTACCGAGCGCAGCTCTGTGCGCCTTGGGTATGCGCTGTGGTTTGCTGTGGTGCTCTTATGTTTACTGTATTGAAAGTGTTTTGCGTAGAATGTGTGCAGTACCCAGTAGTGCAATTTTCTGTATGTTATATATATTTGTAAGTCCTGGTGTTTTTGTTATGTATTTGTCTGAATATTTTTTTATCATACCTAAGGCACCTACTATGATAGGAATTGTTTCTGTTTTTAGACTCCACATTCGAGTTATCTCTATTTCCAGGTCTTTGTATTTTGAAAGTTTTTCCATTTCTTTTAGAGAAACGTTGTCATCTGCTGGTATTGATACATCAATTAGAAAGCAATTTTTTCTTCATGATCTTTGACAACTATATCTGGTCTATTTGCCTTAATTTCTCTATCTGTGTGTATTGGCATATCCTAGAGTATGGTTGCTTTCTCGTTTTTTGTGACCTTTTCTGGCGTGTGTTTATACCATCATTTTTGTGTTGTTATTCCATAGTGTTGGCATAGCTTCCAGTGTATATAGGTCCCAGCTATTATTATTATTATTATTATTATTATTATTATTATTATTATTATTATTATTATTATTATTATTATTATTATTATTATTAAGACACTGAGCTGACGGAACCGCTAGCACGCCAAACAAAATGCTGAGTAGCATTTCGTCCATCTTTGCGAGGTCCCTTTGTTCTGTTGGTGAGGAAAACACTTTGTCCAGTCGACGCATCTCTCTCATATTCAAGATCTATCATATTAACTCCTTACCAACCACGAAGAAACTGATGTTAGTAAACAGAATTTGAACTCAGGAAACAGAGAGACAAAATAGATTCAGGCAGGTCTATTATCCGAAAAATGAAACATTTCGACAATCTACCACCTGAGATTACAACTATATTACAACAGCTCTGCAAATTTACCACCGTTCTATTGTTCCAAACTAATGTGTTTGAGTTTGTGTGTGTTTATCTATTCATGTGTGTATATACATATACAGGGGTTGGACAAAATAACGGAAACACCTTAAAATTTGAAACAAATTTATTTTAATATGGGGTAAGACCGCCTTCGGCAGTAATTACAGCTTGAATTCTAGAAGATGTGGACTCGACTCGTACAAAGTTTGAATTGTTTCCAAAGGAACATTTGTCCATTCTTCAGCTAAGACAGTCTCCAGTTCTTGCAGTTCTTGTATCGACTCTTTACTTGTTTTTCTAAAATGCACAATAAATGTTCAATAATACTGAGATCTGGGGACAGTGGGGGCCAGATATGATGTTCAACTTCACTAGAGTGTTTCTTGTGCCATTCAGTAACAACTTTAGCTGTGTGAATTGGTGCATTATCATCCTGAAAAATTGCGTTTCCTTCCGGAAACAGTTCAGCAACCATAGGATGAATTTGATCAGATAAAATGTTTAAATAATCTTGCCTATTAATTATGCTATGAAGAGAAACCAGTGGGCCGGCAGATTTCCAAGATGTAGCCTCCCAGATCATCACAGATCCTCCTCTATGTATAAGAGTTGGAAGAAGGCAGTCTGGGTCAAATGCTTATTTTGACTGTCTCCACACGTATACTCGGCTTGTAGTCGGAAATAAGGTAAAGGATGACTCGTCCGAGAAAATAACATTCTTCCACTGCTCTAGCGACCAATTCTGGAGGTTTTCACTCCACTCTAAAAGCTTTGCAACGTTTGTTTTTGAAAGTAGTAGTTTTCTGATTGCAGCCCTCCCGTGAAATCCGGCTTTGTGCAGGTCCCGGCGAACAGTTTTTGTGGAAACTTGGTTCTCGAGGTGCAGTAATTTTGGGAGCTGTACTTTTGAAATCCTTTCTAAAAATTCGCGTTAGCGCGTGGCAGTCCCTATCTGAAAGTTATGGTTTTCTTCCGGAGTTTTGTTTCGACGAGGAAGTTTTTCCCTCTTTCTCAAAGACTGTCATTACTTTCGAGACAGTACTTGATACACCAAATATTTCGGCTATTTTCGTTACGCTAGCGCCTGCCATACGAGCACCAACCATTTTATCTCTTTGAAATTCCGATAGATCTGTCATTTTAATGAATTTTAATTACCTTTTTCTGATGATATTTGAAAACAAAAACAGCGATTTTAGCAAAACATTTTAAGCAACACTAATAATAAATCAAAAAACATAAAAATATACAAACATTTGACAGTTTTATGGATATTTCAAAATTATGATGCTTTGATACTAGGTGGTTCCATTATTTTGTCCAATCCCTGTATATATAAATATATTATCTATACAGAGAGAGAGAGAGAAACAGAGAGGAACTGGGAGAGAGAGAGATACATATAAGTGTGTATACATATGTATATATAGGTGTATATACATATATATGTACATAGGTATAAATATGTATGAATATATATATATATATATATATATATATATATATATATATATATATATATATATATATATATATATATATATATGCATACGTTACATAGAGAGCTAGATAGATAGATAGATAGATAGATAGATAGATAGATAGATAGATAGATAGATAGATAGATTTTATAGTGAGGCTAAATTGCATTGAAACAGGATGAACTTACAAACAATCAAGAATCTGACAACTCAGGAATTTTCACATCCCATTAAAATTGATACATGCCTATATACAGACGTACACATGTACAGAGAGAGAGAGAGAGAGAGAGAGAGAGAGAGAGAGAGAGAGAGAGAGAGAGAGAGTGGTAAGGAGATGTAGACAGACAGTAAGACATTGATAAAGAAATTGACCGACATACTCATATTCGAATAACGAGCAAGTGCGTATCAATGCAAAGCACATTTTACTCTAAACGCATACACGTGTGTACAGTGTACACTCACAGAACAAACACACGCACATACAGACACACTCACGCACGCACCTACACATCACGTTGTATTATATCAAAACAACACACCGCTTGAATGGTGAAACTAACTAAAATTATTTTCCACGCTTGAACTTCAATAACATTAACAATTCCATCTTTTATGATTATATTATATTCTTCCTTTTTTTTTTTGCTTTTTTTTTTTCAAAACACCCAAAACATTCTTTAGAACCAAAGAAATGGAAAGAAAATCATTATTATAGCACTTTCTTGCATAAAAAGCTGTTCTTATATATATATGTACACATATATCGTCTATTATTTTTTTTTATCTGGTGTTTAATCCTCAGATCGATATCGTTGATCGAACGTAAGATAATGTTTACTTCCTGTAAATTACCGAATCACTAATGTGTAAAGAGTTACACAATTATATGAATGTCTTTTTCTCAACGGATCATTCTTAATTCTTTCTATGATAGAGTGCACAAATTTTGCATTACATGTAATAATAACTCTGCAAATATTTGTTCAACGTTTGTTTATCAAATGGATTTTGCAGAATATGGAATTTGGAGAGAAATCTCACTCTGCATATACACAAAACTAATGTATTTGGAGGTACTTTAGAGGCAAATTTATTCCTGTGGTACTGCCTAGTATTACCATTAGATGGCGTTCCATTTTTATGCTCATACCTCTTGCAGTCATTGGACTCTGGCCAGAGCTTAGTTGATCAAACCGACCCCGGTGCTAACAGTTTTGTTATTTCTTCAAGCCTGGTATTTATTCTATTGTTGTCTAATACTGTACTATTAAATTACACAAACATACCATTATCGACTGTCAAGCGATGAGTTACAAATGTAAAGAGACACAACGCCCATGTGTGTGGATCTCAGCAATTGATATATATATATATATATATATATATATATATATATATATATATATATATATATATATATATATATATATATGTTGTTGTACTTGGGGATGGTCATATTGCCAGTTTATATATATATATATATATATATATATATATATATATCTTAACACATGTGCATACATGTATGTCTGCTAAGAATACAGATGTGTCCGGAGACAATGTTGAATATAGTATTTATTTACTTCAGTAGCATTATTTTATTCTCAAGCTCATTTTCGCTTTTCTCTTTGCAAGCAAGAGAGAGAGAGAGGGGGAGACAGAGAGACAGACGGACAGGCAAAAAGACAAGCTGACAGACAGACATTTAGAAAGTTGTCATTTTCGAAAGATGAAAGCATATTCATTGTCGTAAAAAATAGTGAAGGAGAATAGCTATCTTGTTCAATTGTTCGCGTACACCTAGTTCAATATCTTGGGTTGTTACAGGGAACTGATATTATGAAAGGTGGATAGGTACCTATCATTCTGAGCAGCCATCAGCCATGACAGATAACAGGAACTTTGAAATCAACGGGATTTAAAAGGATGCAATAGTAGGAAGGTGGATGAAGGTAGTTGTGAAGAGAGAGATGGAAGAAAGTAGTAACAGAGAAAGTGGAAGGTGAGAGGGACATTATGAAACCCAACTAACACCAATGAGTTCGGTTACCAGTTGGGTTATATTGATGTTAAAGAGGATTTCGGATAATTGCATGAATGTACATAAATGTTTATCTGTGTGTGTCTTTATTTATGTATAATTATATTATTACTCTAGATCTAACATATTGTTGTTTTGCTTTATTTTTTTTTCCCTGTCTTTAGTTAACTATGCTATCAGCAAATGATTATAGCTCTTTCCTTTTGTCAAATTTTAAACAACAAACACAATAGAAAGAAACAAAGAAGCAGGCAATTTTTAGTTTGTAATTGAAAAATTAAAAACACTGAATGAAATTTCAATTCAATCTGTCACAGAATTACTAGATTCACGAGATGAACTCATTACAGAGTAATTAAAGTGAGTACCGTCTTCGAAAAAACGAAGAGAACGAAGTAACTGACACGTTACTTCAAACATAAAACGGCCGCAAGTCTTTAAATTTTCGTTAAAACATCATAATTACTAATATTTCAGGAGAAATTAGTTTGTATAAACTATATATATATATATATATATATATAAACTTCACCTTGCTTTAGGCTGCTCTATAATGGAACATTTTACAAGGGTTGGAAGTCCTGCGTGAAGATCAAATTTAGATGTATGATTTGAAAAAAAGCAAAATATATCAATAAATAAATAAAATTAAAATAAGAAATATATTATGGAGATGATAGAAATATTCTCATAATTTTTTTATAGTTTTAATATATTCATCTCTGTCTGTTTGTCTGTCTCTCTTTCTCCTCTACCCGACTCTCTCTTCCTCTCTCTCTCTCTCTCTCTCTCTCTCTCTCTCCCCCTCTCTCTCGCTCGATCTTTCTCACGCACACATACAGATAGATGCTCTGGTTGTAATTTACTTAGGTCTTAAGGCCCGTATATGTACCACAAAACAACTGATTATTGATCACCACTTAAGAAGTCATTAGTTAATCTTTACTTTCATAGTCCAAGTGTGTATTTGTCTGCAAATTGAGCTAATCAAAAATAATTTACAATTCAAAACAACATTCACCTCCAAAGTGAACACATCCATCGACTTTGTAATGAAAGAACCTCCATGTAGTTAATGAACCTGCTAGAACTAACTGCCAAATCTACTTCAAATCACACTCAGTAAATCTTTTAAAAGAAGGTGAAAACACATTATCTGAAAAAAATGCTTGGATGGTCAACGCGAGATTGCTTTTGATCATAGGCCAGCTTAATCAGACCTGAGCAGTATGATAATAACAATAACAAATATTCCTCGGTAGGAAGACGGTTTAACAAGGAAGGCCCTTGTCAGTGCTAAACTGACTAGAGTCAGCGTTAAGGTTTTTAGTATGGTTCACTAGTTACAAGAGTGAAGTGTCTCTGTTTCTATCCTGTTTTAAAATCTCAATGTACCAGGCCATTGTGTACGTGTTTTGGCTAGAACGGCGTTTAAAGCTGAAGATGGGATACAATTGACTGAGCATTTGACCAGTAAGGTAGGACACCACTGATTCCGTCAGCTACAGCACTGTCACTTTTTTCTGAAGCAGATCTCAATCAAAAGTCACTGAAACATGCGGAATAATGTAGCCTTAAATATAGGCATAGGCGTGGCTGTGTGGTAAGAAGTTTGCTTCCTGAAAATATGGATCTGGGTACAGTCCCACTGCATTTTAATATAAGCTCGGGCCGACCAAAGCCTTATGAGTAGACTTGTGGCACGGACTCTGAAAGAAGCCCGTCATATATATATATATATATATATATATATATATATATATATATATATATATATATATATATGGGAGAATGTACGAAAAAACAACAACAGACGAGGACAGGTGGTGTAAATAACAAAAGGATGTATTGTGTGTGTGTATATATGTATACATGTTTGTGTTTGCATGTGCTTGTGTGTCTTTGTGTCTGTGTTTGTCCCCCATCAACGCTTGGCAACTAGTGTTAGAGTGTTTACGTCTCCGTAACTTAGTGATTCGGCAAAAGTGACCGATAGCATATATATCAGGCTTTAAATAATTAATGGCGTCGATTCATTCGGCTAAAACGTCTTTCAGGTGGTGCCCCAGTTAACCATTACTAAACGATTTCCTTAGAAGCCTCTCTGTCAGTCTTTTATTAAATTATTCTGCATTTGAGAAATTTATTTTACATTTCTCACGTTTCCTGCTTGACCTTATTCAATTTGATGTAAACTTCTAATAGCTCTGGGCAGCTGTAATGTAGTTGGTCGATCAATCTCAAATCAAACCCTACAATTCTAAATAAAAACGAATATATAGGACAATGTGGTCCTTGATATCTTAAAATAAGTTGGTTACTGCTCGAATGCCTTTGGTCAAATATGAAAACTGTCTTGCATTTAAACCACAACTACATCAACATGAATATTCCATCTTTAATTCTCATATGATAAATCTAATGCAGTCTTCCAAATGAGTGATAGCGTTTTAATTACAGTTCTTCAAGATGTAGTCTGTTGAGGTAGGACTGGGTGTCTTATTGCTTTCATTTATAAAGTCTATTCACTTCACTAATGTTGATAACGCCGTTGAGAAAACAGAAATACACCGTAAGAGTTTTTTTTTCTACCTTGTTTGTCGAATGAATGAAGTCAAGATTTAAAACGAATTTAGTGAGAAAAATCGTCCTTACTGTATTGCTTTAAGTATAAGAGGTATATGGAACTGAATAAGTGGAGGCGCAATGGCCCAGTGGTTAGGGAAGCGGACTCGCGGTCATAGGATCGCGGTTTCGATTCCCAGACCAGGCGTTGTGAGTGTTTATTGAGCGTAAACACCTAAAGCTCCACGAGGTTCCGGCAGGGGATGGTGGCGAACCCTGCTGTACTCTTTCACCAGAACTTTCTCTCACTCTTACTTCCTGTTTCTGTTGTGCCTGTAGTTCAAAAGGGTCAGCCGTGTCACGCTGAATATCCCCGAGAAATACGTTAAAGGTACACGTGTCCGTGAAGTGCTCAGCCACTTGCACGTTTATTTCACGAGCAGGCTGTTCAGTTGATCGGATCAACTGGAACCCTCGTAAGCGACGGAGTGCCAACAACAACAGGAACTGAATATTTTACTGATAACTGTTAATCCCTTTAGGATCCAAAACTTAAGTATTGATAAAACTACTGAAATCACTTGATCCAAAACTACGCAGTCTCTTGAAAAAAACTTCACCTCTCAACAGGTTAAGAGCAATCGATATTTTCAAGTAATTTTGATGATGGATGTAATAAGTGCTGTATTGACAAATTTTATATTGTTTCTTATTGCCTTCATTCGTTATTTAGCTCATTTGTGAAATTTCAAATCACCTTTATTACTCCTTCAGTATCTTATTGTAAAGAAAGTGGAGACTGCAGTTTAACAATGACTTGTAAAATTCTTGTTTATTTAGCCTGATAAATAATTACTATGAAATAATTACTAGGCTGTACTTCATTAGGCAATAATTAGTGATGTAAAAACATGACTTAACTTCGACCCCAAACCTAACTAGGTTTTCTGTACAAATGTATGGCCTTGTTTCATAATCGAAACATTATATAATAAGATATTCTTGTCATTTAACTCCAGGTCCCTCAATCTAATACAGAAGACAGACCTATCATGAAATGCAATATTTTTCCAAGTGTAGTCTATAAAGGACTTATTTTCTGATGTGTCCCATTTTATGACGTTGCATTACAACCTTGGGAAATGTGTGCTGTCATTTCTAGCAAGCAGGGTGACCTCGCATAGAATATCCCATTAAATAGTGGCTGCTGGTGTTCTCATTGTTTTTCTATATTTATAATATCGAATGGCTATGTTTGTTGTTGTTGATGATGACGATATAATTCTTGTTATGGCTATTGCTGAGGTTGACTTTGTTATTTCTGTCAAATGTACTATTGTTATAGATAATAATGATGATAATAAAGAGGAGCATGAGATTTCCAATTGACTTTTGAATGCAAGCCATTCTTAGATCCACCCTATACGGCAAATATTAAATATATAAGTGTGTGTGTGTGTGTGTGTGTGTGTGTGTGTGTGTATTATCTTTAACAAATCTTTGGTTTATATCCACGAAATAAACGCCATGACGTACACACACAAACATGCATACACATATATAGCCAACAGCCCACACATGACACTCACACAGACACACACACATGCATATTCCCAGACGCGGCTGTTTAGCAAAATGCTTGCACCCCAACCAGGGTTCAGTCCTACTGCGTGGTACCTTGGGCAAGTATCTTCTATTATAACCCCAGTCGACCAAAATTTTGTGAGTGGATTTGCTAGAAAGAAACTGAAAGAAGCCCGAAAGAAGATTTACATGCATACATTCATATACATATGCATATATAATTGGATACAATCATATGTATATGTGTGTGTGTATGTGTGTGTATTTGAACATATATGTATATAAACAAATACATATATGTATGTATAAATAAATGCATATATATATATGTGTGTATGTATGCATGCATGTATGTATGCATGTATGTGTATGTATATATGTATGAATATATCTACCAGTCTATATATATATACGTATATATGTGTATGTACATATGTATATATATATATATATATATATATATATATATATATATATATATATATATATATATATATATGTATGTATGTATGCATGTATATATACATATATACATATATATATACATATATATATATATATACACACACACACAATAATGTATAAATATAGATTTTGGATATATATCATTGTATATCATTACTGCTTATATTTCGATATCAACGTATTAAGGGTTCTGTAAAAACATGTGTATGGTGCTAACATACATGTACGCATGTAGTTTATATTTATGAAACTATACATGAAATTTTTTAAAAATTGCCATATTTGTAATCTCCAACATCTAAAGCATAGGATTCCGAAAAGTTATTTTTAAGAAAATGCATTTTTCAAAGAGAGGTGCGAAACGGCATTAGCCCCTTATATTCATATATATATATATTTACACACACACACACACACACACACACACACACACACACACACACATATATATATATATATATATATATATATATATATATATATATATATATATATACATACATACATATATATATATATATATATATATATATATATATATATATATATATATATATATATACATATATATATATATATATATATATATACACACATATATTTAGAGATAGATATACTTCGATGTGTGTGCATCTAAATATGTATATATATACAAACACGAAGACGGCACACACACACATACACATACACATACGCACGCACGCACACACACACACGTATATATATATATATATATATATATATATATATATATATATATATATATAGAGAGAGAGAGAGAGAGAGAGAGAGAGAGAAATAGATAGGTAGGTAGATAGATAGATAGATAGATAGAAGAGACCTCCCACGCAGACACACTGTCATACACACGCATACATACACACATATACACTTGTAAGTCTTTAAATAGTGGTTCACATAGATTAACAGATACAGTGTGCCACTTACGTATCTCTTACTATCGTCTGCGTAACCATGCATATATTTCTGAAAATAAGAAATTCGTCTTAAAGCAAAGCGGAACTCTTTGTTTACCTACCACACCTCGCGCACAAGCCCGGAAGTCACGCATTGTAATACATGTGAGGATCAAAAATGAATTTACACTCAGACACATATAGACAAACACACACACAGTTATGCGCGCGCGCGCACACACACATACACACAGGCACACACAGACACGCATGCGCGCGCACACATACAGACATGTATGTATGAATGAGATAGATAATAATAGATAGGATATCATCAGCTGATAGATAACACTGCAATTTTTATTTACAATATCACACAAAACAAGATTAGCCACGACGGCCTTCTAGATAGCATATTGCAATACCAAAATAAACGTACTGATTCAACCAACCCCTAGAAATATACCAAGAAAGCTTACTGAGTATAAAAAAACCTACTTGGAGCTAGAATAATACATGCATACATACATACATACACACATACATACATACATACACGTACATACGTAATACAATATTAGGATTAAAACTTAATTTATCGACCCCGAAAGGATGAAAGGCAAAGTAGACCTCGGCGGAAATTGAACTCAGAACGTAGCGGCAGACGAAATACCGCTAAGTATTTCACCCGGCGTGCTAACATTTCTTTACTGCCCACAAGGGGCTACACACAGAGGGGACTAACAAGGAAAGACAAACGGATTAAGCCGATTATATCAACCCCAGTGCGTAATTGGTACTTATTTAATCTACCCAGAAAGGATGAAAGGCAATGTCGACCTCAGCGGAATTTGAACTCAGAACGTAACGGCAGACGAAATACCTATTTCGTTATTGCCCAAAAGGGGCTAAACATAGAGGGAACAAACAAGAACAGACGAACGGATTAAGTCGATTACATCGACCCCAGTGCGTAACTGGTACTTAATTTATCGACCCCGAAAGGATGAAAGGCAAAGTCGACCTCGGCGGCATTTGAACTCAGAACGTAACGGCAGACGAAATACCGCTAAGCATTTCGCCCGGCGTGCTAACGTTTTTGCCAGCTCACCGCCTTACTCAAAGCAAATATTATTATAAAAAAAGAAAAAAAAAGAGAAAGAGTAAATCATCTGCTTTAGCAATCACTGTATTTGCAAAGGTCAGATATCAGGGCACTTACAGAAGAACATTAACTAATATTAACACGAAATACTCAAAACATGCACCATACTATTTTACTCATAATTAGTAATTTAAAGCTTTCCGGTGTGTTAAATGGAATTCCATAAAAAGCCGAAAAAAAAAGAGGTTGAAAAATATCACGTGATACTATCCAATAAGCAGCCAACAGTTAATGGCATCGATTCTCAATAGACACTCAAACGATAGACTAAACATCGACCCTCTAGGCGATACTGCTTCTAGTCTAATAAAAAGCAATTACAGATTCTCGAAGTCAATGTATCAAATGTAGCATGGAAATGATAAGGGAGTTAAAATCATTTGAAGTTTTCGACTTTATAATCTCCTCTCTCACTCTCCCTCTTTAACTCACTCGCTCACCTCTCGTTCTTTTCCTTTTACACACCCACACAGACAGATACAATAACAATCAAACTTACACAGATGCAGATATATACATATGTGTGTATGTATGTATGTACACAGGCACGCACACACATACATACATACACACATACATACATACACACATACATACACACACACATATTCACATAAAAACATGCACAAACATTCTCACCTATAATTTGTTTATTTCACATTCTCCAGGTTTGCCTAAACGCCTACACATGTACAAACCATCTCACGAAATGCGTGATATTTGTCTATATATCTCTCTATCACTTTCCCCTCTTCGCTTCATAATATTCGTTTTATCTCGTGTTAAAATAATTTTTATTGAAGTATGACCACAGTATCTGATGGCGACACGCAATGTTTCGCGTCATTGAGAAAGAAAATATGAATATCATATTTAGCTAGCTAAGCAGATAGAGAAATGTATGCGAATATATATACCCGAACACATCCTGAAACAGAGAGAGAGAGAGAGAGAGAGAGAGAGCAGGAACTACAGTATCTCAGAGAACGAACGAATACATGTGTATGCCTCTTCTTATTTATTGAGGCAGCGTGCTGGCCGAATCGTCAACTCACTGGGCAAATTTCTTAGCGGTATTTCGCCCGTCTTTACCTTCAAGATTCAATTGTCCTCGAGGTCGACTTTACCTATGAGGTCAATAACATAAGTGCCAGCTAACTTTGGTAGCTTTCGAACTGAGAACGTTAAGACGGGAGAAATACCGCTAATCATATTTTCCGCCATGGTAAAGATTCAGCCAGCATGCTGCCTTAATAGATTGTTGGCACTCCGTCGCTTACGACGTCGAGGGTTCCAGTTGATCCGATCAACGGAACTGCCTACTCGTGAAATTAACATGCAAGTGGCTGAGCACTCCACAGACACGTCTACCTTTAACGTAATTCTCGGGGATATTCAGCGTGACACAGTGTGACAAGGCTGACCCTTTGAATTACAGGCACAACAGAAACAGGAAGTAAGAGTGAGAGAAAGTTGTGGTGAAAGAGTACAGCAGGGTTCGCCACCATCCCCTGCCGGAGTCTCGTGGCGCTTTAGGTGTTTTCTCTCAATAAACACTCACAACGAACGGTCTGGGAATCGAAACCGCGATCCTATGACCGCGAGTCCGCTGCCCTAACCACTGGGCCATTGCGCCTCCACGCCTTAATAGGGGGCATATTGATAGATTGAATGGACTACAAGCAAGTGTGAATATATATATAGATTAATACACCAAGAGACATGCTGAAAAGAGCAAGAATGCATTAAGTATAGGAATATGAACTTGTGTTACATCTCAGACACTCACGTAGAATCACATACATATACGTATATGCGCGCGCGCACTCACACAAACACACACATATATGTATAGGTACAAACCAAAACATGATCTAAGATAATTGGTTTGCTTTAGATCAGTATCAGTGAAAACCTTCAGTGGATGGGGTTTCCATAAAACTTTTACATTACGGCAGCAAATTATAAAAATAAAACAAAAAATACAAGCACATTGATTCTTTTTTTCATTTTCCATCTTCCAAATCCACTCTCAAGGTTTTGGTCGGCCCAGGGCTAAAGTAGAAGACACTTACTCAAGGTGCCGCGCAATTCGATTGGACACAATACCTCAAGTTTCTGCAACAAGCTTCTTAACCACGTATATAACCACCCAAAACAAAATAATACTAACAAATTAACCACATAGCAATTTGTCCAAAAGATAAATCCAACGGAGAGAAACATTCAAAAGATGCCACCCAAAAGTAACGTCCCTTGATTCATTGTTTTATTCACGTGAATACACGAGAATCCCCGCGAACTAAACGAGGCAGTGTTTTCCACAATGGAAGGGAACACCTTTCCCCATGTGATAGGCTTGAAAATGTTTCCTACTTTGTTTTAACATGAAACCAATGATAGCCTTAATTCACAAATAAAGAAGTCATATCCACCAATGCGGTGTTGAGCAATCATTTTCATCGTTTGACACACGCGCACACACACACACACACACACACACACACACACACACACACACACACACACACACACACACACACACACTCACATATATACGTGCAACTCAGCGAAATGACTATGTAACTTGAACTTCCAGTAAATGAACACAAAGTTGAGTGTTGAGTCCTTCGATCCTAATTGATTTATGCTCTATATGCGCCTAGCATAGTAAGTCTCTTCAGAGTTAATTATTTAAAGTAACTATTTCAATCCTACTACAAGAGTGACAAATTGTAACAACCTTCCCATACACACCGATAGTATATTAGTTAAATATATTAACTACTGCTATATCCCAGTGCCGTTTGCCAGATAGGAACTTTATAAAAAGAGAAGTGTAAACTCTCCTTCGGGCAGAGAAATGTGTGTGTGTGTGTGTGTGTGTGTGTGTGTGTGTGTGTGTGTGTGTGTTTGTGTGTTTGTGTGTGTCTGTGTGTGTTTGTGTGTTTGTGTGTGTGTGTGTGTGTGTGTGTGTGTGTTTGTGTGTGTGTGAGTGTGTGTGTGTTTGTGGCGGATGGGAGTCTATGCGGAATACATGACTTTAAATCAAAAAATAAAGATACTGGTAGCTACTGATGTAAATATGAAACAAATATGAAGCTAATTGGTGAGTCTTTGCTGTTGTAAGTAGTCATCCGCCTCGAATTTAAATTCCATATTACATATATGTACATTAAAAATGGGGACGGGCCATAGAATTACAGCTAGAAGCGCGTTTAAAAAGTTTTAGTAAATGGAAGGGGACAATAGTTAAAAAGTTCCAAAAGTCCTGCTTCCTCTCAAATCTTGCCTTCATTAATATTGTACTTCGATATCTAACTACATGTTGATGGCAATCTGGTAAGTTTTTACTGATGTTATTGCTATGAATGCAATATACAAGCAAACCTCAAAACATGTGTATATAATCGTTTTATATTGTTTACAAATGTATTAAAGTTCTGTAATGAAAACTTTATTGTTTTATTCTTCCTTTTATTATATTTTATTTTCCAATATTCATAAGTCTTAAAATGCTGAAAACGGTTGTAAAATAATTCGAACCTCTTTAGTTTCCCACCCTAAATGAAAGTCAGTATGCTGTTTCCTAACTCCAACACTGTATTAACGTTGTTATTGCTGTTGGTAGTGGTGGTGCTGTTTTTATTTTGACACATTTATAGCTGGCCGAACCTCTGTGAAACCCCATAAATCCAGCTTTTTATATATCGCAAATTTCGTCTTCCCAGGAGTGTCTACGCCCGGCGTACTGAACTGTGAGGCCATAGAGTTATCTCTCGCCCTAACGGCGTCCCTACAGAGGTTGTCCCGTCTTCTTTACGAATTTACGGTTATTGAAGTGGTGACTTCTGCAATACATTTCTTTTCTTTTAGAGATGGTATAGTTTCACAGATATTTAGTTGTTATTGCAAAAAGACCGAGCAGATGCTTTGAAGCATCTTCATGGATCGAAGACGAATACTTTAATGGTGGAGCCAATCCTAATTGAAACGTTTGCATTATTGACTTACACTCAATATACCCCATAACTTTTTACTCTCTACCCCATGTCCGCATTATGCCAAATAAAGTAGGTTAAAGTAAAAATATATATATATTTCCATTATTTAACACTCTATGTCGGTTGAGCAGTAGCTATGACTGCTTACCGGAGTAAAAAGGCATTCCTCACTGTATAAATAAGATATTTTTATATTCAAAATACCACAAAAACATAATTTTACTATTCTTCTTAATTTTACTACACAACTACAAACAATATTCTTGTATCAATCAATTCAGTTAACTTTAGCCTTCGCCTAGGTATTTAAAAATTAGTGCTAATATGAAACTTGATGAGTATATTTCAAGCTATTTTGTTATATTTCCTTTAACTAAATATATTCTTTCTTTCTTTTCTTCTCTTTTCCAGAATCTTGTTAAAGAAAATGGCCGGTCTTTGGAGAATCGTTCTTTTAGCAACAATTACCTTGATGTGTGTGACATCACAATGGGTTATCTATGTCCAGGCTGAAGAAGCTTCTAGCAGTGACGAATTGGTGAACAGTGCGAATGAAGCCGACCCTGAAATGGATAGTGAAGATGATCTGAAACGAGCAAACACATTTCTTCGAATAGGTAAAGCAAACGGAATTTTACGTTTAGCTCGAAGCCCTAGTTCTTT
>NC_142930.1:105720675-105750675 GCF_046866305.1 Octopus bimaculoides | reverse complement strand
ATGTATCTTACTCTTTCTTTAACATGCTTGTTTTCTAAACATATGATTCGGTCCCACACCGTGACACCTTGGGCAAGTGTCTTCTACGTTAGCATTGGACCGACCAAAGCCTTGTGAGCGGATTTGATAGACAGAAACGGAAAGACTGAAAGAAGCTCGTCGTATATATATGTGAGTGTGTGTGTGTGTGTGTGTGTGTGTGTGTGTGTGTGTGTGTGTGTGTGTGTGTGTGTGCGTGTGTGTGTGTGTGTGTATGCGCGCGCGCGCACATTTGTGTGTCTGCGTTTGTCCTGCCATCGCTTGACAACAGATGGTGGTGTGTTTATGTACTCGTAACCTAGTAGTTCGGTAAAATTGACCGATAGAAGAAGCACTAGGCTTACAAAGAATAAGTCCTGGAGTCCATTTCTTCGACGAAAACCTTTTAAGTCAGTGCTCCGGCATAACTGCAGCTAAATTACTGAAACATATAAAAGAATAAAAGAATATATATATATATTACAATATAATATATACGCGCGCACACACAGACACACGTTCACACACACACATACACACACATACACATACACACAGAACGCCTATCAGATGTGAGTTCGAGTTCCACAGGCAACCTTCAACTATCCAAGGGTTTTTGACCCAATATTTACACACTATTATCCATAGTTTTATATGCTTCGAGGTTTACCGTTCCTAAAAAGAATGATTTCATGTTCTCGAAGTTTCTAAATTCTTAAGATGTCAAAAAAGTTGGCTTCACCACGAAGATGTCCCAGCTCCGATCGCACTGAGTGGCATTTTAGGCAAGTTTCTTTACTATTGTCTCAAGTCAACCCAATGAGTTAAATAGGGTACCAAGGTGAACATGGAGCAACCACACGAGTCATCTATATTGTATATAGGTAGAGTACTTGTTAGGTCAGAGGATGGAGAGAGCGTACGTTGTCTACATTTCAA
Organism: Octopus bimaculoides; assembly: GCF_046866305.1. Classification (NCBI taxonomy): domain Eukaryota; kingdom Metazoa; phylum Mollusca; class Cephalopoda; order Octopoda; family Octopodidae; genus Octopus; species Octopus bimaculoides. The sequence goes on along the minus strand of NC_142930.1, from coordinate 105,749,718 downwards.
ATTTGTTGACTACACAGACCATACATTCGCGATCTACACACTCGATATGGATAGGACCCGTAGACAGAGACCTGGTTACTGGATGTTGAACGCGTCCTTACCAGCACGCAAAGACTACAAGGATCAGATTAGCGAACTAATTAAGCGGCAGTTGACGGTATTGTTAACGAGTGGTAGATCGCCTGATGAAGGCGATTATAGTAGAATAGATAGCGTTTCTATAGAGCAAGCTATAGCGAGAAATAGGGAGAACTAGTTATCAAACTAGAAAAGGTGATTAGTAACGTCATCGAAACCTTTTCTTGAACGTTTCACTCGAAACACGAAGGATGTGTTGTCAGAGCCAAGACTCGTGCACTCAAACACGATGGAAATAAAGCCGTCCGATGTGCCCGAAAGGTGGAGATGCAGTTTGGTAACAACTCTACAATCAGATATATTTGATGGATTGGGAGGGAGTGCGTGCTACTCAGTTACGAATAAATGTTTGTGGCTTTCCTGCAGCACTTTGCGTGGCTCTTCGGGGAAGGCGATGAGTCGACGGTAGTAGTGGACATTAGTTAGCAGCACCTGTACGGCCTGCACGGCTCTCGGCAGCGGACACAAGGTTCTGCGAAAAGCCGATAACAACCACAGAAAACGGGGATGGAGGGGCGGCGATGAGCGATTGCACAAGTCACCAATCTGTGGGTCTGGATGGTCTGCTTTATGAATTATACGTGCTCATGCCATATTTGTTTGTCGGCCATTTGACAGACGTCTATCCTAACAGGTAGCAGGATGGGAGAATTTTTATTGTACTTAGCTGGGGTGTGGTAACACTGCCGAGGAAGGACGCCAACATTGAGAACGTTCTAGGGACTTTTCGGCCCATAATTCTGCTAAGTTTAAAATTTTGGCAAAGGTGTTAGCGAAAAGGTTGACGCTTGTCGTCGGTAGTCTGGTCGGGAAAGCGCAAAAGTGTGCAATCTAATCGACAACAACCTCCACCTTAGGCGATACATCGGCTTCGGTGGGGTTCTGATCAATTTGAATCAGTCTCAAACATTTGATCGGGTAGACCATCGTTTCTTGGATGCCATCCTGAAAGCGGCCGGTTTCGAATCTGTTTTCGCTGCAATGGACAGCGACACCTGTTCGGTGATCAAAGTAAACGGTCACCTATCAGAACTGTATCGCATCGCACGGTCGGTCCGTCATGGCTACCAGCTGTCACCTTCTTTGGGGACGTGGAGAAAACTTGGCGGACCTAGCACATGTTGAACGGTTGAGACGTGACCGTTCACTCTGACCACTGAACAGATGTCGTTGTGCATTGCAGTGATCCATCCCCTGAATACAGGCTCAAAACCACTAGCAAAATAATTTGCCAATCACCAACGACAACAACATCAGCAACAACTCATAAAGTAACAACAATTACAACGATGATAGCATATATACTGTTACCATGGCTACAGAAAGTAGCCACTGAAGAAGAAATAGCAAAGTTGGATTGAAAGACGTGAAAGTTAATGTCAATGTACGGCGCCTCACAAGGATTAGCAAATATAAATAGATCTATAATATAAGGAGTGAAAGGAGAATGTTTGCAGAATATTTGATAAATAGTAAGAATTGTTGCTACATGCAGCAGAAGATATGGATAGAGATGCAGATGAAATGTTTGGTAGGGAAATGTTCGGTAACCAGAGTTGAAGAGAAAACAGATCATCTGGAAATGGGAACGGATGGCCAGTTTAAAAGAAATACACAGAATATCAAGGATAAAACAACATGATAGCCATGATTTAAGCGATGCAGTTCGAAGCGTACCACTGAAGGCTGTATAACTGCAACGCAATATCGAGTTTTTAATATCATTTCGGTGAAGTATAACATTTATAAACTTCTGAGATTCAGGAATGCATACTCTGTGAAAGGAATGTAGAAAATATAACCCATCTAGTATGGGTTACATACAAGCAATGCCATGATGAAGTCTTTACCTTCATTGGCTTTTATGTCGTAAATACTTTTCTACTCTAGGCACGAGGTCCGAAATTTTGGGGGGAAGGGGGTTAGTCGATTTAATAGATCCCAATTTGCAACTGGTACTTAATTTATCGACCCTGAAAGGATGAAACGCAAAGTCAATCTCAGCGGAATTTGAACTCAGAACGTAAAGACAGACGAAATACCGTTAAACATTTCGCCCGGCGTGCTAACGTTTCTGCCAGCTCGCCGCCTTTTTTATGTCGTAAATACTAACAAAAGCAGTAACAAAGAATCGGTGTGAACATGAGCCTAGTAAAGTAACGCAGGAGGAAGGAAAGGCAACAACATATTGTGGAAATATGAATTTCTAATTGATAGAGTAACTGATCATCGCTGCCTGTACAAGGTCGTATTAAACAAGAAACATGAATACTGTGCGATCATTGACATAGCCATAGCAAATGACGTGATTGCTGCGACTGAAAAATATCACCGAGTATTTCGAACTGAAAGCAGAGATAACAAGACTGTTTGAAATGTGTGAAAGTGATGTAAAAGTGATACTACTTGTGATCAGAGCATTAGAGTCAATCCCATTGAAAATTCAAACTTTCTTAAAGTGGTTGGGAATACCATGCAAGATATGTGTTATGCATCAAGCAGCCTTGCTAGGTACTGCGCATAGTTACTACACTAGGTGCTGCACAGGAAAGTATTATCTGTCTGAAGTCCTTGTTGTGACTTGACAGATGACTAAATACGCCGGTGCATTTCCCACCTACACTGTGTGATAAAGTAAAGGCCAATAGACCAGATATAGTTGTCAAAGATCATGAAGGAAAAAAATGCTTCCTAATTGATGTATCAATACCAGCAGATGACAACGTTTCCCTAAAAGAAATGGAGAAACTTTCAAAATACAAAGACCTGAAAATAGAGGTAACTCGAATGTGGAATCTAAAAACAGAAACAATTCCTATCATAGTAGGTGCCTTAGGTATAATAAAAAAAATATTCAGACAAATACATAACAAAAACACCAGGACGTACAAATATATATATAACATACAGAAAATTGCACTACTGGGCACTGCACACATCCTACGCAAAACACTTTCAATACAGTAACCATAAGAGCATCACAGCAAGCCACAGAACATACCCAAGGCACACAGAGCTGCGCTCGGTAGTGAAGTGAAAGCACGTTAAAAAATAAAACTACTGAACAATAATAATAATAATAATAATAATAATAATAATAATAATAATAATAATAATAATAATAACAACAATAATAATAATAATAATAATAATAATAATGATAATAATAATAATAATAATAATAATAATAATAATAATAATAATAATAATAGCAACAGTAGTAGCAGCAGCAGCTTTAAATTTGAACGCAAGGCCAGCTGGTTTTTTTATAGGATGAGGTAAGTCGATTACAATGATCTCAGTGTTCAACTGCTACTTATATAATCGACTCCGAAAGTATGAGAGGAATATTTAACCCCAGCGTGCGTTATTTGAACTCTGAACATAAAGAGTGCGGAGAAATGCTGCTTAGCATTTTGTCCCATAAGTCTTACATATAATTATTCATTACAAAGGCAAATAGCAAAATCGGAGATCAGGTGCACTATTCGCGGAAACGACCAAGGAAATACATTGGTGTACGAAAAAAAATGTACATAAAAGAAATGGAATGGGACGAGCAGTTAGGGTTACATCCCAGTGGACTTAAACATGGAGCCTCTAAGATCCAAAATTTCTGATTTCAAAAGACGAGTGCCTTCCCCCAGATGAGTCCTGCCTGTGTAAGCAGATATTTGGTGCATTCACGCTGGTCACTCTTGCTACTCTCACTCCCCATCCAGCAAACTTACTAGTAACCAGCATCTTCCTCTCCTCCTTCTCCAAGTGAAAGAAAATTAGTCAAAGAGTAGCGCTTGCCTTCGGTGCATTCAATGTTATGTTTTTTTCATCATGGTCACCAAACGGGGGAAAGCTGTCTGTCCTTTCCGCCCAGGGGAAAATGATTGAGTGATACTCCCACGGACTCGGCTAATAGCTCAATCCGTTCTACCGCAGTAACAGCATTTCAACTCCAAAACTTAGCTATGCTCAGACACTGAGTGAGTATATGCATGGAAGACAGTTTTATCCATTTGTGCATATCTTGAAGAGGCCCAGCTGATGGCACTGCCGTGTCCATGGTGTTAATGCACAACGATCAGCGTCTCTATAGTACTGTCAGGTCAGGGGTTTCTGAAATTTGTTAAAATGTTTCAGAATGGAATCGGCTGTTAAAGAGATCTCTATCCAAACCCCATAGAACTCCAAGAACATGACCGATGATGTCCATCAATAGCCTTCTCCGTATGACATGGCTGATGTACCACCAGTTGTATCCCTGACTGGTAGATAACTATTACCATTTGACAAGTAACCGGTGTGAGGTGCTCAAAAACGCTTCTCTTGCTTTAGGACTGACTGCAAACCCAGCAAGGGTTAAATGTGAAGAAAACTTCTTTAACTAATGGTGACAACACTCTGAACGTCCAACACCATCTGCAGATTCTGCAGTGGAAGTGCATTAGTGCCATGACATCCTGAATCTTCTGCACAATTGGGTTGGGCTTGGTAGCAAGAGGACATTCTTAACAGCGAACTACATCCCATCTACAGAAAGTTAGAGCAAACACTACAACCTCTTCAGATGAAATCTGGAGTAGGGCACAACGGTCTAATTATAATACATGATGGATGCAATGTATGAGATCAGCACCTCTACTCATTCTCCTTGGGTTATCTTCTACACTAACCTCTGCGTTTGACTGGCCATATTTCTCGTAATACCATCCCCGTCTTTTATTCACCTAGCAATCCGGCTCTGAATCAGATCGAAGGCCTCTCAACGGAACACTAGATCCAGTGAACCACATTGCTGAATATCACGTATCTACCATTCCAAGTACAACTTGTTCAATTAACGTGTGCTTCTGCTATTACTTCATATTATTTCAGCAGAGTATCTCACCATCTCGGTCACTATCATGTTAAACACATCCATAGTGACACCAGCCACATTTGCCAGCAAGGCCTTTCGATTCTCAGTTCGTTTGTGTGCCACTCAACACCTATGGCTTCTGCAGTAACCATTTATTGCCAAAATGTAGTGGGGTAAATGAGAAAGTGACTCTGAGATGGACTCAGTATACAATTCGAAACTTCTGATATGTAGCTTTATAGTTTGATCATGGAGCAGACGTTCTTGTACAGTAATACAGTCTAGTTTATTAACGGGATTGAAGCATGTTATACTGAGATCGCCAAAAGGTTTTGAAGCAGGTGCTGCTGAATACTTTGGATTGGTGCGAAAGGATCAGACACAAGGATCACACACCGAAGCTATATACGAATTTTAGTAGTCGCATGCACTGTTATAAATCATGTGATATGGAGACCTGCCAAGAATCACATAAGTTTCCCTGCCACCTGCCATGCTATAGATGACAAGTACCAGGCTATTTAATGATTTATTTGGTTAAACTAAAATTATTAATGGTGTATCTCCCTTGGTTGCAGCCTTCCATATCAGCACCCCCTACTTCGTGGATTACATGGCTGAGAATACTTCCAAGTTTATAAACGGTACTGATACACTTCCACCTATAGATGAGCGAACACGTTTAGTATGTAACCATGCATATCGTAAGTAAATTATCTAGTGCGTGAGGATTGCATGGCACAAGATTATTAACAGCCAGGTATATCCCAATAGGTTCTTTCTAATTTTTGCAACATTCGCACATTCTGTCAAGAGCTGCAAGAGCCCGTCGTATTAGGCGCTAAAGATTTATAATCTGCCACAACCTTACAAATAACTAAGCTAAGTATTGCTGAAAAACAAACACCTCTCCATGGAACTGCTTAGCATACCAACGCCGTGGTACACTACAGACTCGATTTTGATTACTATGTTCTCTCTTGGCCCATGTCACATTTTGAATCGCTTGTATTTCCTTGTTTTGCCACATTTCTCTAATTAAAGTTGGCCATGGTGTTAATGTGCTCTGCATTAATTGCCTTGTGTAAATCATGCTCACCTCCTCTTTACTGTTGGTGGATTTTCTAGGATGTCAAACTTTTGAAAATTATCACTATTCGGTTGCTGCATGGGATCAATGTTGTGATTGGTTTTATTACGTTTCATCACGATTACAACCCATAATCTAGGATAACAAGTTCTTCTTACCGACTTCCTCGGTTTCTGATCTGATAGGGAGTATAATGAAACCGACTTCAATACCGTGTAACACCAGGATAAAAATAGAATTCAAGAGTTTGATATTCCAGAAATAGAAAAATAAGGTGAGTATCTTTAGGCTTAGCGAATGAAACTGAAATCTTTGAGGAGTTGATAACAGAAACGGGAGAGGAGACAAATACACACTGATACAATCAGCAAGCCTGTACCGATATCATGGGCAAGAAGGATAAGAGATGTATACTTATTGATATTACAATTCCTACCGCAACAACCAATTCAGAGAAATGAACCACGTATAAGGTCCATGAAATCGAAATCAAAAGGTGTGTGAAGACCAAAATAATTCTTGATTATCGTAATTCAAGGATTAAAAAAAATGGAAATCGAAAAGTTCACTAATCGTAACCTAAGCAACAACAATATCTGCGCAGTCTACGACATACCTTAGTGGGAACAGCCAGCATACAATTCAGAGTCAATCTCTCAGCAAAGCAGTTGGTCCATGTCTACACTGCCGCATAAAGGAAATCACGTCGGTACCTGTCAGACAGTTGGGACTGGCTGATCAGGCGCTTGGGGCTATTGCCCCTCCCTCTCCTATCAGCTTCTTCCATACAACCCCAGCGTTGGTCTAAGATTCCATTCCAGTTCCCCACTAACAGTAAAAGGCGAGACGTACATAGAAAGGCTTCCAGACGCCTAAAGAGATCTGGCTGTTTCACTCCGGTTGGGGCGTAGACAGCTACCAGTCTAAAGACACCACTATCACTATTGCTCACGTCCAGGACCAACAACTTCTCGTCCAGGTTCCAGAAGATCGACCTTACCTCGAGATCCAGTTCTTTTCTAAACAGCACTGCCACTCAGTCAACTACTAGATGCAAAGATCTGATAGTCGTTGAACATAGAGGCCAGTGCACGAAAGCCTGGTCTCACTGACAGCATTTACATCCAATTCTAAAGACTTGAGATCGTTCAGTAGGTGCCCTTGCTTCCAAGGCAACCCAAGGCCTAGAATATTTAGAATTCCTACTTTTAATATGGTTATGTTGGCAAGCTAAAGAAATAATGGAATGGTTTACTTACATCTCGGTGTCTTGTGAGGTCGGGTGATTCGACTTTCATAATCGATAGGGGTTTTTTGAGGAACCCCTTTAAGAATCTCGATGTGGGTCTCACGTTCATGGTTCCCATGTCCCCAATAAAGCTCTCTAGAATTTTTGTGTAGGAATCAATCGACATTTGTACTAGAAGTAAATCTCACACACGAAATGTGCTCGATTCGAAAATCACTGTCCTTGTGTCAAATTCAATGTTTTGTGTTACGAGGTACATCAGTTCCTCGTAATCTCTTCTGATGAGTACGTAGCTGGGTGTTTTATTTTTCCAGGTCAACCCTGGATCAGTCCTCCCTGGCAGTTTTTGTCACCTCTATCGGGACGGTATCCGCCTTTTCCACAATTACATATCCCAGACGAACCTAGGAATGCGGACACGTACTGTACGTTTCCCCGTGTGGGAGGGGTACATAATGACTTTGCTGGTTTTGCAAGAGGTCATTGAATGTTACATAGCGAGGGCTTTTGATTGAAACAACACCGAAATGGTGCCGTATTGTTTTCCCATTGCTATGTACTCGGTGTCATCTCTGATGCACCTCAGCGTCGCTTCAGTATCTACTTGGGCTTTTCGTCTATTTTGAGATGCATCTTAAAAAGCATCGTTCTTTTCTCCACTGCTTCAATTGCCTCTGTCGGAATAGTTAGGTTGACCCAGGTTTCTTCTTCTGCTGCTGCTGCTGTTGTCACTGCTACCGCTGTTGATGTTATTGCTACTACTGCTGTTACTACGAAGAATAATAATAGTTATTATAATTATGACTTCTTTTATTGGCCACAAGGGCCCAAGACATGGAGGACAATATTAAAGTATGAGATGCAGCACGAAAAACAGGTGGGGTTTACATCGATCAAGGGTGGCACTATAACATTAAGGGATATAACAAAAGGATATATAAATAGAAATTTAAAAATAAATAATAAATAAATTGAATTGCCAACAACAATGTAGTCCACTTAGGGTAAATCGGAACCCCACCACCGAACTACCTGGGTTACGTTACTCTGCGATCCTGAAGACATGAGAAGTACCATCTTCCAGTTTCTCTCCTACTACTTAGCAAAGCATATTCAGAATAGATCCAATTAGCCTCAACAACCATATCACTCTCGCCCACCTTTTAATAAACACACTAGAAGGCAGCGCCTCCTTCTCCATCCTACGTTCCGCTTCAAATGATATTTGAAGAGATTGGTGAGAGTTTGGCTAGATACGAAAGTACCAGTCTATTGACCTTACAGACGAGTCGACTACCCGGCCTTTGTTGTCACAGCCACTAAACGGAGAAATATCTGCCTCCCCTCTTTGCTGGAGGAAGGTGGTGTTTTGATCTTTAATACCCACTCGGTACGCAACTGGATTCGTCTTACACGGGACAGCAGCTGCTCAACACAAGCTAACAAGTCTCTAATGCACAGACACTGAACAATTACATGCAGGACGGTTTCGTCTCTCTGGGTGCATCTCGCGCAAGTTCGGCTGTTGGCACTTCCATGCTTGAAGAGCTTGTCTCGAACAGGCAATGTCACTGTTATACTATCATGCGAAAGACCTTTGGAAATTGCCCATGATCTAGGACTCAAACATACTTCAAAAGAGACCACTCAGACTGTTCTCGTCGATGCCCCAGAGTTAATCCTAGGTCATCGATGCTCATGCCCTCAACTCGCCCCTTATAGAAATCTAGACCTATTTTCCCGCTAACGGCTTTGTCCAGCTGGTACAATTCAGTGAGCGCCCAGCGACATTCTAGATGCCAACACCTAATATCTATGTTAACATTCCATCTATGACGGCAGTTCACCCAATAAGATGAGATGCTGAAAGAAGTGTCGTATGAAAGACGCACACACCAGTTCACCCTTATTCGCGTCACCGTCGTTCACACCATCTCAGTGATTTAGATATTTCTGTCCAGCGTTCACCATGATAGATCGCTAGCCACTATACCTTTTTCTATTTTCTTTCCCTGTTTATTTCTATGTTCCTTTCTGTCGAAGAGCGTAGGCTCGAAACGTAAAATACTTTCTCACTTCCCGAGCGTTAAACTAATACATATGTTGGTTGTCTACACACCCGTCTTCGCCTTTTGTTTTTTGTAAATTCTCACAACATACATACATACATACATACATACATACATACATGCATACACACACACACACACACACATATATATATATATATATATATATATATATATATATATATATATATATATATATATATATATATATATATATATATATATAATACATTCATACATAATACACACACAGATATATATGTACATATAAATGTACATATGCCATTGCTGTTAGTTATTATATATCGTGCCATGAAGCTTTATATTCAATACTCTTGAATAATTACCAAACGACAAACTAAAACGGCTCAACATTTCGAATATCCAGAAGGTATAGTTGATAAATATAGGTATTGCGTAGGCCATGAATGCTACTAAGGTAAGCATTGTAGCGATATATTAATATTGGTCATTGAAATGAGTTATTTTGCAGTCTAGGAATGATAACATTGAATACGTTTTTACAAGTGGCTGCTCTGGTTATTGAAAAAACAGTTTTAAAGCGAGAGTAAAAAGTTTTATCTTAAAATAATGTGAAAATGCTGAAGTCATGAATATATAAAGATTGAAGTGGAAATTGGTATATTATGTAAAGAAACACGATAGAGTGACTTAATAAATAACTGTGACTGTAAAGACAACGAATATCCCATAAGTGCTTATAACGATGTAACGATTCATAAACGCTCTTAAAGTGATAAGTGATAAAACATAAGATTTTTCAATGTTATTGTATAGGTTACATCGTTTTAGGAAGGTCTCCTTGACAGGCGCATGCGTGGCTGTGTGACAAGAAGTTTGCTTCTCAACCATATGGTTCCTCTTTCAGTTGAACAGTGTGGCACCTTGATCAAATATCTTCTACTACAGCCCTGGGTCAACAAATCACTCATGAGTGAATTTAGTAGACGGAAACTGAATGAAACCTATCTTATACATGTAGATGTTTGTGTCTTTGTGATGCTCCCCACTCCACCATTGTGTTGATTTCATTACATCCTCGTAACCTTGCGGTTTGGCGAAAACTTTCGATAGAAGTAGTACCATACTTAACAGAAATAAGTACTGGCATCAATTTGTTTGATTAAAACCTTCAAGGCGATATCCCAGCATGGCCACAGTCTAATGACTGAATCGAGTAAAAGATGAAAGATTACCGATCACTTATATAGGTGGTGACTGACGTTTATTATAAAGCCCTGCTGTATAACGTATTGCTTTGTATGAAGTGTAACTACCCAACTGTAGTTATGTATGGACTCAAGATGGTGCCTCTGCTCATACGGCAAAGAAAGTGCAAACATTCTCTGAAGACAACTTCGCCGTTTTTGACCTGCCAAACTCTGGCTTTCTTCCAGCCCAGACTTAAATTTCTTGAACTATGCCGTATTGTGCAAATTGGAGCACTCTATCAACAGAACTTCGCATCCAAGTTTTTATCATTCTAAGCAGATCCTGTGGGAAGCGTGGGACAACATGTCTGAGTACTTCATCATGAAGAGTTGTGATGCGATATGTGAAGGCTGTGGTGGACAATGAAGGCAGACATATTGAATAAATTGTTTCTTTATACTTCTATAAACTTGTGTTAAAATTATATGTTAGGTTGCTGGTTATTGTAATATAAACAATTTGGTGAAATATCTATTATTTTCCAAGTTTTGCATCCCCACCCTCTATATATATATATATATATATATATATATATATATATATATATATATATATATATAACAAAAGTAAATGAGTATATGCATATATACGTACAGGTATGTGCATACCGACATCCACCTGTATGTATAGGTGCATATCTGGGTACAGGACATTGCAAACAAACGTAGACGAGAACACACGAGCCACATAGAGAACATTCTACTTCATCAGCTACCCACGTTTTAACACCGGCGTTTCGACGAGCTTCGGGCAGGACGCATCGTTAAAACGGCTCGTCCCATGGATCGCAGATTAAATTTGTATACGCAAATTAGATCTAGCCATGGAGGAATGTAGTGGCGGACAAAAAACAAGACAGGAAAACAAGCAGAAAAGGCTTACGGCCAGACGAGAAAAATTATGTGTGTATGAACGCGATGAGGCACGGAACCGAGAGAGACAAAGTGGTGGCGTGCGTTACTTGGCGAAAGCCAAGGAAGGAAAGGATTATTGACCGGAAGCATGTGACCATGCCGGTGTAAAGGGAAGAGAGAGAGTGGTAGAGGGAGAAAGAGAGGGAGGAAGTAGAAGAATAGGTGAGCAACGAGAGGAAAAGAGAAAGAGAGGAAATACGAGGGGGAAAAGGAGATACGTAGTAGTAACAGAGGAAGAACAAGAGGGGTAAGGCGAGATACGTAGTAGTACAGAGGAAGAACGAGGGGGGGGGGAGAAAGGAAAGAGAAAGAGAAAGAGATAGAGTAGCGTCGGAGGATAAGTTTACGAAAACTACTTACAATTTTTGTGAGACGCTGCGTTCAATCATGTAAAAACAAAAGTAAATGAGTATATGCATATATACGTACAGGTATGTGCATACCGACATCCACCTGTATGTATAGGTGCATATCTGGGTACAGGACATTGCAAACAAACGTAGACGAGAACACACGAGCCACATAGAGAACATTCTACTTCATCAGCTACCCACGTTTTAACACCGGCGTTTCGACGAGCTTCGGGCAGGACGCATCGTTAAAACGGCTCGTCCCATGGATCGCAGATTAAATTTGTATACGCAAATTAAATCTAGCCATGGAGGAATGTAGTGGCGGACAAAAAACAAGACAGGAAACCAAACAGAAAAGGCTTACGGCCAGACGAGAAAAATTATGTGTGTATGAACGCGATGAGGCACGGAACCGAGAGAGACAAAGTGGTGGCGTGCGTTACTTGGCGAAAGCCAAGGAAGGAAAGGATTATTGACCGGAAGCATGTGACCATGCCGGTGTAAAGGGAAGAGAGAGAGTGGTAGAGGGAGAAAGAGAGGGAGGAAGTAGAAGAATAGGTGAGCAACGAGAGGAAAAGAGAAAGAGAGGAAATACGAGGGGGAAAAGGAGATACGTAGTAGTAACAGAGGAAGAATAGATGGGCGCAGGAGTGGCTGTGTGGTAAGTAGCTTGCTTACCAACCACATGGTGCTGGTTTCAGTCCCACTGCGTGGCACCTTGGGCAAGTGTCTTCAACTCTATAGCCTCGGGTCGACCAAAGACTTGTGAGTGGATTTGGTAGACGGAAACTGAAAGAAGCCCGTCGTATATATGTTTATATGTGTGTGTGTGTGTGTGTGTGTGTGTATGTGTGTGTGTGTGTGTGTCTGTGTTTGTACCCCCAAAATCGCTTGGCAACCGATGCTGGTGTGTTTACGTCCCCGTAACTCAACGGTTCGGCAAAAGAGACCGATAGAATAGGTACTAGGCTTACAAAGAATAAGTCTTGGAGTCGATTTGCGCTCGACTAAAGGCGGTGCTCTAGCATGGCTGCAGTCAAAATGACTGAAACAAGTAAAAGAGTAAAAGAGTATATATACACTTGTCACATATGTACATATACATAAATATATACATAATTATGTATACATATATACATGTAAATAATATTAATACTCTTTACGCATAAAGCTTATAAGCGTTCACCGTAGATTCACTAAGGAAAGTAGTCTAATATTGGGACATATAAGCCCTCGGCGAAAAAAAGGGGGTTTTCTGTACCCATGGGACAGGAATCAACACCTTTATATATTCATGATAGGGAAAATCCACTTTTTTTACTTAGAGGGCTTATATGCCCCAATATTAGACTATTTTGTTTGTCAATACACGGTGATTGCTTATAAGATTTAAGCCTTTAAAATATTATTATTTACAGAACTGTCACACGTTACAACAGATATATATATATTCATATATACCTATATACATATATGTGTATTACATACGTATGTATATGAGTTTGTGTTTGTGTTTTCAACTAAATGAACCAAAGGTATGTGATTCACGGTATGTAATTCTAGGTATGTGATTCACCTAAAAATACATTTATATGCTACAAAATGAACGCATTTGAACGCATGAGAATAAATCCACGCCCAAGTAATTCATCAGAGAAATCGATTTGAAGATTCTTTTATATATAAGAGGTATTGTGAACGAAGAAAAAAACAATGATTACATTTAAACAGACTTATCCATCCCTGCGCAAATTAAAAAATAAAACGCCCTGTCACAACGGCAGGATGCGTACAGTGCCTAACCTCTTAGGACGTGGGTCATACCGCCAAGTTCTCTGTGGGTCCAAGTCTTAAGACGGCACTGTTCGAAACTCTTGAATTTCCTGCAAAGTCTCCCCAGATGTATGCAAGCTAATACTAAGATACTCAACAGTCGCCGACATTAAATTTTAATTGCAGAAGTGTAACACTGTCTATAAGTAACCGTTAAAGCATATCTATTATGTATCTTCATACAAAGTTTGTGAAGAGCTCAATAACAGTAATTTAAGTCCACATTGTATACATAAATAAAAGCATGAATACATAAATATATACAAACATACACATATATACATACATATACATACAAACATACATACATACATACATACATACATACATACATACACAAACACTTATATACATAGTGTGTATGCATATCAGATTATTATAGTTAATAGAAAGCATCGTAAAATAGAGTAATTGTGTTTACGAAACCCACTTAAATGCAAGTATGGATATAAATGAGTGTAAACAGAAGCAAAACCAATACAACACGAACAATGGTTTACATCTTTATTGGTTTTTAAATTCGAAATATTGGAATAGAAAGTAAAAATGTAAACCATTGTTCTGGTGCTTTTGGTTTTGATTCTGTTTACACTTTATTTTCAAACTACATTGTAGTGGATTAGTAAAATAAAAATAGAAAGAATAATATATCCAGATGCATACATGTATATACTCTAAAACACACACACACACACACACACACACACACACACTCACACACACACACTCACACACACATCCACAAACACATACACATATATATATATACATATAAACAAATATATACATATATATGATTACCTACATACACGCATATATGCATTTTTATATATATATATATATGTATATATATATATATATATATATATATATATATATATATATATATATATATATATATGTATGTATTTATGTATGTATTTGTTTATGTATGATATTAATATGTTTGTATATATATGTATACACACACACACACATATATATATATATAAATGTATGTATATGTATATCTTGAGTATTGAGGCGATGGTGCACAAGCACCGGTTACGTTGGACTGGACACCTTATTAGAATGAAAGATAGCAGGATGCCTAAACAGATGCTATATGGGGAACTTGATAGTGGAAAGAAACTCCGGCAGAAGCCAAGGCTGCGATTTAACGACTGTGTCAAGTCCTCATTAAAGGCTTGTGATATGCTGGAGACTGACTGGGAGAGCAATGCCTGTCATCACCACAGATGGAAGAAGTAGGTTAAGGAGGGGAATCGTCATCTTTGAGAGAGCACGTGCTGCTCCTGCTCGAAAGCGCACTACTAGTGTAGTGAATGGAGAAAGCTTAGTTTGCAATGTTTTTAGTCGTGTACGCTTGTCAAGAGCAGGCTCATTAGCCATCAACGGAAACACAAATGCAAAATACAAGTTAGTCCTACTGCGCACAATGTTCTTAAAGGTCAGCAATGTTCTTCCTCGGTCACGAGTGGACGGCCATCTCATCATGCATATTTGTACGGATATGTATATATTTATGTATTTATGTATATCTGTATATTTATATGTTCGTGTGTGATGTATGTTTGTATGTATGCACGTATGTCAGTGTCAGTAAAAATATGGGAAATATGTGTATTAGATGGAGTGGATTGAAAGTAAATAACGTCATAACAATAAAATGAAAGCCATACACACGCACACATCTCTATAACGAATCCACTTCGAGCATAGTATCTTCATATGTAAATGCCCATGTATGTACGTTTGTGTGGTATTTGTGTGTGTATGTTTGTGTATGTATGTATGTCTGTCTGTCTATTAATGATAGGGAATGCTCCAATATTAGACTATGTTATTTGTCAATACACGGTGATCGCTTATAAGCTTTAAGCCTTAAGTTTATAAAATGTTATTTTTATTTACAGAACTGTCACGCGTCACCGCAGATATATATATATATATATATATATATATATATATATATATATATATATATGTTTATATACAAGTACAATGTTTATATACTAAAAAGATTTTATAACATTTTTCTAACGTTTTTCTAACATTTTTCTGACATAATTTAAATATATACTTTAACCATGTAACACAAGCCTTCTGTAGTTTTTTCACTCTTATTATCTTTTATATATATATATATATATATATATATATATATATATATATATATATATATATATATATATATATATATAATATGTATATACATATATATGTATATATATATATAGAGAGAGAGTTATTAATATTTCTAATATATATAAATATATATGTGTGTGTGTGTGTGTGTGTGTGTGTGTGTGTATGTATATATATATATGTATGTATGTATATATATATATATATATATATATATATATATATATATATATATATATATATATATATATATATATATATATATATATATATATATATATACACATACCTGGCGAGCTGTCAGAATCGATAGCGCACAGGACGAAATGCTTAGCGGTATTTCGTCTACTGTTATGTTCTGAGCTCAAATTTCGCCGAGGTCGACTTTACTTTCATCCTTTCGGGGTCGATTAAATAAGTGCCAGTTACGCTCTGGGGTCGATGTAATCGATTTAATCCTTTTGTGTGTCCTTGTTTGTCTGCTCTATGTTTATCCCTCTGTGGGTAATAAAGAAATATATATACGTATGTATATGTGTTTGTGTTTGTGCTTTCAACTAAATGAACTAAAGAGAATCAAGGTATACGATTTACACAAAAAGCATATAAATTCTACAAAATGAACGCACTTGAACGCCTAAGCAATTCATCAGGGAAATTGGTTAGAAGGCGATTCTTTCATATATAAGAGGTATTGTGAACAAAAAAAAGACATTTAAACAGGATTATCCACTTCTGCGAAAAATTATGAAAAAAACGCACTTGCGCAACCACGAAACACTACTGAAACAACAGGAGGATGCGTACAGTGCCTAACTCCTTAGGACGTGGGTCATACCGGCAAGTTCTCTGTGGCCCCAAGTCCTAAGATGGTACTGTCCGAAACTCTTAAATTTCTGTGTGTACGCGCGCGTGTGTGTGTGTGTGTTTGCGAGGTTGTATAAGCACCATGTCTGTCTTGAAACATTGTTATTATTTGGTAAATTCCCAAGGAAGATCCAAATGCAACGAAGAAATATATAAGTATGGAAGTACAAAGGAGAACATTCCAACTTTATACATTTTCTATTAATGGAGTAAAACAAGTAAATCTAAATGCTGAAAGATGTAACACTGTAGTTGTTGAGTAAGATGTGTTAGTGGAAAGTATGGAAATGTCGCAGGTCTCTCACGTTACACTGTACTTTTGCATTCTCTAATATTTCATTAATTTCTCTTTTTTCTCTTTCTATCTCTCCCTTTTTTCTCCCCCCCCCCCCGACATGCACACAACTTATAACACGTGTCTCTCAGATGACAATAGTTTGCAGTACATGTGTGTGTGTCTGTGTGTGCGTGTGTGTGTACGTGTGTGTGTGTATGTATGTATATATGTATGTATGTATATATGCGTGTGTGTATGTGCATGTATGTATATGAATGCACGGTCTACCGGTCAGGGCGCGACGCTTACAATCATAATTTGGTGGTTTCGATTTTTAGTACTGACGGTGCGTTGTCCATCTACTCAACTGAAAACGTGCATGAAAACTAGTTTTCTTTCAAGCTGTCACATCGATGCGACGTCGATGGACGTGTTCACTTTGGGGGTAAACTTTACTGTCGTAAATAGTAAATGATTTTTTATTAGCTCAATGTACAGACAACCATACACTTGCTCTATGAAAGAAAAGGAACTGATGCCTTCTTCAGTGATGAGGTAAATAAATTCTAGAGAAGATAATCAGTGATTGTTATTATTAGAAGCAGAGGATGTAAAATACCTCTTTCTTTCTTTTTTTTTCTTTTTTTCTGAAGGTGAATTTGTTTATATTTAGATTTAAAATATATAAATTTATGATTTATATATTCACAAAGTCCAAAATTGCTTACTTGCTCATATTCGGGCGTAGGGGGTATATTTTAATAAATGTAGCCTCTTTATATAACCGTTGTTTTATAGAGGTCGTTTCATTGCATTGGTACAGCGGGATAATTTAGCAGTTGATTTTGATGCATGAGCGTCTAATGGCATTTTAACCTGCTCTATGTCTCTTATGAAACTTTAATGCAGTAAATAATTTTCAGAAAAAGCCCACACATTAAACGTAAGAATGGATTGTTGTACAAAGTAGATGACATGTTAGTTCCAGCTTTATCTTTGCTCTCAGTTCATTAAGATAATATAGACGGAACAATTCATAATTCTGTATGATTTAGTAGCAAGTTAAGCCTCCATTTGTGACTCAATGCACTTTTTATTTTTTAGATGATCCAGGGAAAGTCGTTATCAGATTAGTTTTAAGCTTACCTTTGTACCGTTTCTTATACTTCTGCTTCTGTTATTATTATTCTCTCCTTCTATCACTCCTCTATCACTCACTCCCAACCACAACAACAACAACAGCCTAATCGGTGTGAGAGATCATGAAGCATGCGAACTCAGCAGCAGCAATAATATCAGTGCGAAAATGGACAACGGAGAGAGAGAAGATAATAAAAACAACAGCAACACCACCACCACCACCACCACCACCACCACCACCACCACCACGACAGCCGCATGTATGCGATCAGCGAAACAACAAGGAGATTTAACGAAGATGACACTGAGAAAAACAACAATAACAACAACACCAAGTCAAAAAGGTCTGCCGACGTAACCAGCTCCAAAGAAGAAATGTTTCCGCTGGCACTCGATGAGAAAATATAAGAACTGACACAAGCAAAAAAAAAAATCATAAAAATTGAAGTGGGTAAGGAAGCGATACTTGTGCCTCATGAAGTGATAGAAATGAAAGAAAAGAAGAGCTGTTTATTTTAAATGTGTTTCGCGCAAGAGCAGCCGAGCAGAAACGGCCACAATCTGTCGTGTGGAAGAGGCTCTGAAGGACTTCATAGAAGTCGCGGCCAACATGCAAAGAGGCGGACAGTATGCCAGCATCGATGTCCTCTTCAAAAGTGAGGACCTATCACGTAAACACACAATCTACCTCTTTTTCTTTCTCTCAACACTTTCGGGTCAGCATGGCAGTTATCAGAGTGGGTTGCATAAATGTCCGCCACCTGAGGTCACACTGGAAGCAAAGCCGCTTGATGAATGACCTCATTGTCGCTAAGGGTGGATGTGATAGCAGCCAGTAAAACCGGGATTTCCGACACACGTCATCTGAGATCATGAGATTTTGAGATTTATACATCTCTTAGTCGGCCTGGATTGAAAGACAGGGTATCGGTGCTGTTTAAGAAAGACTTGAATTTCGAGGTTCGGATGATCTTCCTCCAGCCGTGGATAACTCTCAAAAATAACTGCCAAGATAAAAATATCGGGAGTGAACGACTGGTAGATCGTAGCTTACGTGGTAGAAGACCCGGAATCACTCTGAGCGTTGAAACGAAGCAGCAGGGGGAACTGGTACGGCATAACCACAGAAAATCCGGCTTTTGTGAAAACATGGAAAACATGGAAAAAAATCCCAGACTTTATACAGGGTCGATCCGCATGTTATAATGGAAGGCAGACAGCCTGAGCGCAACATTTGTGGGTCTACAAGCCACCTCAGAGCCTTCTGCACAAAAAAGACAGGAGGCACAAGGCCACTCCTACCACCCAAACAAAACCCTCAACAACAGAGACAATATGCCACATCTTCAGCCTCATCTTCAAATGAAACACAAGCTAAGACAATAGAGATAATCACTCAGATTGATGGCCCTCATAGCCGGGAATAAGAAATTGACGGGGTGCAATATACGACACCAGCACCCTTAGGGTTCCGGAAAGCTTAATGCTGGTACGAATGCAATTAAAGATTTACACAAACATTAGGGAGGTTTTCCTCAACTACATGGGAAACCCTAATGTCAAGGCCACTAAGAACCTTTTGTAGGGTTTCTCAGAGGAACCACAACCAGATCCGGAGCTCGGGTCACTGGGACCCCAACAACATCAGGAGGGTAAGTAACTCCGCTCTTTTTCTTTCTCTCAACACTTTCGGGTCAGCATGGCAGTTATCAGAGTGGGTTGCATAAATGTCCGCCACCTGAGGTCACACTGGAAGCAAAGCCGCTTGATGAATGACCTCATTGTCGCTAAGGGTGGATGTGATAGCAGCCAGTAAAACCGGGATTTCCGACACACGTCATCTGAGATCAGGAGATTTTGAGATTTATACATCTCTTAGTCGGCCTGGATTGAAAGGCAGAGTATCGGTGCTGTTTAAGAAAGACCTGAATTTCGAGGTTCGGATGATCTTCCTCCAGCCGTGGATAACTCTAAAAATGACAAAGTGTAGCTGAGTCCGACATATCTCAATAAACCACTTACGAGCCTTCTACCCACTGCAAGAATACAGAAGTCACCCGCCTCTTCTGTCGACACCTTTTGCCACAACGGCACAACCAGCAGCAAAAGCAACAGCAACATCAACATCAATACCGACAGCATCAAGAGCAGGAGTAATTTGCACCAAAATGAAAAACAATAGGACTTCACTCCACTACATCAGCAATAAACACCAACACCACATCCAAGAAAAACAACAAAAAAAGCATTGTAGTGGGAATTGACGGAGATTAGTCGATAACGTCGTGCTAAGGCTCTTGACTGATACTTTATTTATTAACACTGACAGAATGAAAGGCAAAGTTGATCTGGACAAGTAAATTTGAATCAGAACGTCGGAACAAATAGAGCAAATTTTTTTTTCCCACACCCGAACGTTGCTGCCAGCTCGCCGTTAAGGAAATATTTCATAAAAACAGAAACGGTCAATTTAATTACTGATTATTTTATAAGAGATTGAACTTGTGAATATTCCTTACTCACAAGTGTCAATGTGTATTGTAAATATTTCCTTTACAACCATTTTCTGACATCAGTAACCGAATGACTTGCGAAATTAATGTTGAAAAGACTAATATAATCATAAAATGTTTATAGGCAGGTAATCTGTTCATCATTGATGGTAAAACTCCTTCAAGATCTTTCGTTATCCCCAGACGAATCACGAAATCTATAACTAGTTAAATTGAAGTATTTTTATGCTGACTTTTGTTATTTGAAGTGGTCGATTCTTCGATCTCCGCGATGCGCTTTCACTTTTCCACTCACGGAAATATTCGAAAAATTAAGATCTAAACAGTTGAGTATTCCAGAAGCACATGTACCCGTTACTAAACTCTCAGATCAAATCAAATACTATAATATCACAAAGATAACTTTGTGAAGAAAAGGTATAAAAAAAAAGCGAGAGAGCGAGAAAATTTATTCTAGACCCAGACAGTTTTATTTATCGACTGCAAGATTTGAACATGGAGTGAAGAGATCTTAAAGAAACGTTTCTGCCAATTAGACATCTTTTCGTTATTTGATAGCAGTGAAAAATTCGAATGGCTTAACTATTTGACAACAGGTTAAAATTTCCGACGCAATATTAGTCGTTAAATGTGGTAAAGAATAGAATAACAATCAGTATAGAAAAATACTGAGATCGTAAGATATTTTTAATTCCTCATTAAAGCTATTTCACTTAACTATGAATGCCATTGACAAAGCCTGACAGTCACATTTCTCATTTGTCTTCCTCTAAAATAAAGACCATTTGTGTATTTTAAAGAAGAAATCAAGAACAAACTTTTGAAGAAGAAATCTAGAAGCAGCTTAATTTCGGTTTCAATAATGATGATGGGGAAAGACAGTAAGCTGGCAGAAACGTTAGTGCGCCGAGCGAAGTGCTTAGCGGTATTTCGTCTGTCTTTACCTTCTGATTTCAAATTTCGCCGAGGTCGACTTTGCCTTTCATCCTTTCGGGGTCGATAAAGTAAGTACCAGCTGCATACTGGGGTCGATCTAATCGACTGAACCCCCTCCCCACAAAATTTCGGGTCTTGTGCCCAGAGTAGAAAAAGAATATTGATGATTGGGAATACGGCGGCAAGCTTCCCACATCGTTAGCACACCGATCAATATTTCGTTCGCCTTTACGCTCTAGGTTCAAATTCCGCCGGATCGATTTTGCCTTTCATCCTTTCCAAGTGGATACGATAAGTACCAATCAAGTGCTGCAGTTGATGTGATCGATTTTCCCCTATCTCAGAAACAGCTGGCCCTGTGCCAGAATTTGAAACCAATTGACGATTTGGAATGGAGAAAAGATTTCTGTTTACATATTTTAGTCGTCTTGTTCATATTTGTAATCCATCTCTGAGAGAACTTACTTTCTTGTGAATAAGAGGAAAATCTAAATTTTCGATACCTAAAGAAAAGCTGCAGCGCCCATACCCTAATCTACCAGCATTATAGACATAACTGAACTGATTAAGCAAATATGTAACTGAGAATTGAAACCAGATCGTATTGCCTAGACACTGAAATGTTCTTTATCGTATCAACTTTACAGTCATTTTACAGTTCAATTGTCTCTACCGAATAAGTGTCACATATTTTTACAGGAATATATATAAATATATATATATATATATATATATATATATATATATATATATATATATATATATATATATATATATGTATATATATATATATATATACATATATATACTTTATTTAAAAGCAGCAGAAATATAACAACTTACTCCGGTATATATATATATATATATATATATATATATATATATATATATATATATATATATATATATATATACCGGAGTAAGTTGTTATATTTCTGCTGCTTTTAAATAAAGTATATATATGTATATATATATATATATACATATATATATATATATATATATATATATATATATATATATATATATATATATAATATGTATGAGGGGCGTTGAGAAGTAGAGAAAAATACAGGAGGGTCAGTTAATTATGATATTATCCACCCTATTCCCCTCTCAGATTCACAAACTTGTCACAGCGGTCTTCCAGTTTTTCTAAGTCCTGTAAAAGAACTCGGAAGTTTGGGCCTCCTTCAAGGCTTTTCACGATACTTTTAGAACCTGGAACATTTCAGCACCTTTAAGGATATCCATAGATACATGTCTCTCTCTCTCTCTCTCTCTCTCTCTCTCTCTCTCTCTATATATATATATATATATATATATATATATATATATATATATACATATATATCTATCTATATATATGTGTGTGTGTGCGCGCGCGCGTGTGTGAATAAAAATAAATATACAAATTTTTTTTTAATAAATACAAAAAAGGGTTTCGTATGATCGTGTATAGAGGAATATATTATTTAACAGAGTTCCAAATATATATATATATAGATAGATAGATAGATAGAGAGAGAGAGAGAGAGTGAGAGAGAGAGAGACAGAGAGAGAGAGAGAGATGTTTGTGCGTGTGTACATAGGTGTCTGTACATAAATATATATCTAGGGATATATGAATGCATGCATATAAGTATTGAGTGGGATATCGTTTGAGCACTACTTGCATACAAAATGGCATATATACATTTATATATATATATATAAATGTATGCATATATACGTTGCAAGCATACATATATATGTGTATATATATGTATATATATATATATATATATATATATATATATATATATATATATATATATATATATATATATATATATGCATATGCACACATCTTGTTAGTAATAATACAGTTAGGAAATATGATTTCAGCCAAAGTTGATGCCGGCATCGAAAAATCGACCAACCAAACAAAGTGAGTAAAATTATGCAGAGTAAACAGTTTTACAGTGATCGTTGATGAAAGGCTTACTGGTATAAAGCCAAAATTGATGACTGGAGCGAACAAATAAATCAACAATCCTGATACTGGTCACTGACATCGGGGTCATGACATAAGTCGAGCTGGTAATACATATATATAAGCATATAAACATATATCTATCTATCTATCTATCTATCTACCTATATATATATATATATATATATATATATATAGATAGATAGATAGATAGATAGATAGATAGATAGATAGATAGATAGACAGACAGACAGACAGACAGACAGACAGACAGACAGACATATATATATACAGATATAGGGCAGGGAATCGTCAATTAGTATTTTATGATATATATATATATATATAGATAGATAGATAGATAGATAGATAGATAGATAGATAGATAGATAGATAGATAGAAAATGAAAGAACGTCCGTGGACGGGTTGGGCATATAATTAAACTTATTTTATGATATATCCCACGATAATGAAGCAAACGTAGGGGACTACAACAACAATAATAGCAAGAAACGGAAGTATCCCTTTACATATGATGCTGTTTACGCCGTCTCCTATGCACATATCTACACCATCGACGACAGATATACAGACACTAGTATACACATAGACACGTGTATGGAGGTAGCTTCATCTGCATATACACAGGCAAGAAAGCACACAACTATAGTTGCGTGTTAGTCTCTGTGTGTGCGAAGCTTTATGTAATTACAGCAAAACGAATATATATATATACGCTTATGCAGACATAAAAAAGTTGATTACATAATCACACTTTGTTGGACATAAATACAAGTGTATGTATGTATGTATGTATTTATGTATGTATGCGTATGTAAATTGATAGCTATTTCCACACACCCATCGGCACACATATGTAAACATTTCTACACACATTAAAACACGTGTACATAAATATGTGATTGTACACAAATATATCTTATCACTACTTCTGCTGAAGTTAGCGCTAACTTAATTGATGAAGATAGCGAGGAAACTTTAATTCATGCGCATAGCGAGCAAAACATAGGAAGAAAGCTTGAAATTTATACAAATAAAATTAGGCAACAAATCCAGATCTGAAAATTGAAATAGGTTGCTTACTCTGAAATATTCTTAAAATTGAAAATAACCATGTAGTGAAAGGGAAAATTTAACCTCATCTTTGTTAGACACTGTAACAACTCCAGACATCTTTCAATTTTACTTCACCTCCTCAGTGACGAAATGGTTCTACCGATTGTCAGATGTGTAATATAAAAGATGCTTATTATATTTACACACCGTAATGGATATATAGGCACACCAATCAACTACCCCGATTGAAGCAAATCCTCTATATGTTCAGTCCCTATCTTCGAATTTTTCCGTAGGAAGTAGCAGTGATTCTATTGTCAAAATATGAAACTCTGGCAGCACATGATATCTCTAGGAGTGTGCGTCTTTCTTTGACGCATACTAATCTTCTGACATTTGAAGAAAGTTTGTGGAAAACCATTGTTTGATAGAACATTCTTGAAATGTGTTGGAGTAACAGCTTTATCTGCCTGTATCTTCGTTGTCATCACCTCCTTTTTTTCTTTCTTCTCTTCTAATGTATTTCTCAAATACCACCGTGATGGCCCTTTTCACTCCTTCCCCTGCATAACTTCGAACTCAATGCTAACTTAGCTAAAATTATACAGTACATTTTAATATTTTACTGAAACCCTGACCCAGTCCTTAAATCATTTTCCAAAATCTGATAACTAAAACCTTCGGACAAGTGGAAGGAATTCTGCTTCGCTGATAAGATTACATACAGCGACTTAGCACTCGAACACGTTAGAGACACTGCATAAAGAAAGTTCACAGCATCACATCTAGTCAGTATGAATCAATTATTCGTTTATTTAGTGAAAATAATAACCGGATAATTATTTGTAGCAACAGGAAATTTTACCAAAATACCCAAAATGTGAATGCTACTGCAAGTTTAAACTGTGCTTTATTCTACCCTTACAATAAGAAAATAAAGAAATACCTCCACTCACTCTGGATCTGTTTTAAATGACGTCACCAACAGTATTTGTACTGGCATTTCCAACTCCCCCGCTAGTGCAGCCATTTTCAGTTACCATACTCTGTTCTATAACCAAGCCATCCTCAGCAGTAGCTCCTCCAAGAAAATAACTTGGGTCCACAACACCAGGTTGAAAAACAAGTTAGAAATGTTAACTAACATATTTCATCTGAATCCAACAATATAACGAGCCAGATTAACACTAAACTTACTGTTATCCACGTTCCCCTATGTAAATTAGCCTGGATATACAGGACACACGATACGGTTATCCCTGGTGAGTAACCTCCATCTACAATCTAACGGAAATGATAAGCATGATAGGAGGACTGAGATACTTTGTTTGACGCTACAATTTCTATTTACATGTGAAATTTCAAACCAAACACTTTTTGAACATCTTTAAATCTAATTTCCCACCCCAACATAAATACCACTATTTTAAATAGTTCTCGTATCAAACTCTTCTATTCCACCACACGTAAACTCGGCTGTACAATTGCAGTGTCGAATAGACGAAAATTAGGACATATAAGAAAGAAACCTGATTATTCCCGTTATAGTAATCGCTAAAATTATCGCAGTAATAATAATTCCCTTAATAGTTCCCATTAAAATAATACTGATAGAGGTAATATCACTTATAATAAAAAACGACAACCTCAGTAACAATAACAATTGTATAAGCAATATGGACCGCGACAAAAGTTATGGGAACAACAACTCTGAATCAGCTAAAAAATAAAATAAAAATTAAACGAAACTATAATTGAAAACGCTAATGACATTGATGACAATAATAGCAATACTGATCGTAATATTAGTAATAGTGTCCGTAACTATAATGATAATGATTATAACGACTATGAAAGTAGTGATAATAACGTTAATAACAACAACAAAGATATAGGTGTCCATAATAAGAATTGTAATCCTAATTATGGCATTAAAAGCTACTATAATGACATGATTTACTTGTCTCGCAATCGCTAAGATGGTAAAATGACTCTCGCTAATAAGAATGTTCGTCTTATTTAGGCGTCGGAAAGAAGAATGGTGGTTGGTATATCTTCTTTTTTAAAAAATCACATTCACATAGACCTGTATAGTCTTTTTTTTTTTTTTTTTGATTTCGTTATTTTGTAAAACAGGTGACTTCAGTTTCGCAAACTACCTACGTAACCATGCATACCCGGCCAAGTGGGAAATTGTCTAAGTCCCAAAAGTTATATTTTGGAGTATGTGCCTGGTATCTATCGCATATGATGTTACTTTTCATGTAATGGCAATAGCTGTAAGAAACTTTCACTCAATGTCTATTAAATATTTTCTTATACCTATAGTTATCCGGGAAACGCTTATCTATCAAGGTAAGGCATTTTCTATCTACATTTGTCAAAGAGGAAAGGGAAAAATCATATAATCTCCTATGATCAAATATTTAGGTTTCGTACTAAAAGTGTAAGCTGTCCTCTCTCTGAAGCCACTATTATCAGGGCTATATTATAGAAGGAGCTGCCTTACATATAAATGTATAAATATGTATGTGTAAATAGATATATGCACATATGCGATATAGTATGTATGAATAATATGTGTGATTGTGTATGTATCCATACTGTCAGTATTCACATTGTCGTTATCATATATATTATTACCTATTTCATCTAGTTAACTGGAGTATAGGATTTTCTTATTGAACTCCTTTTGCCGAGAGAAAAAAGAACCGTGAACTAATTTCTTTTGAAATGGAAGTCTACTTCTTTTCATATGACATACTTTAATTCGCGGGTCAGTTCACATTACTACAGATTAGATAATTATGACATTGACTCGAAATCCAAAACATATTCCCCTGGATTAAATAAATAAAAAATAGAATAGCTATAATAGAATTTGTATGATCAGAAAAAAAAGAAGGAAATTGTTTTTCTCTACTAGGAGTTTTATATCTTTTGAAGATTTTTTTATGTCTGTTTAATAAAGATGGGATACAATGATACTACAATTTACTTCCAAATATCTGCTGGGATGCTAGTTCAAACAGGTTTTATAACAACATGAATAAAATAGAATGTCTTTATTAAAGGAAATACATATTCTTGTTTTCGTTTCAGCTTTAAACGGAATGCAAGGTCAAGTTTGACTGTGGGCGAATTTGATCATGTTCCGCACATATATTCGCAGGGTAAGATATTTTGAAGAGAACTAGCAGATGGCCATGCAGACAAGTATTTTCTTTGCACACTACCGATGTTTCTCTAATGGAAAGGCAAACAACTTAGGCCGGTACATTCTCGATATCAACACCACCTCCAGCGACGCTGTTAAAACACAAATGGAACAGATAGCGCACAGCTATCTGTTTTTAATAACAGTTCTTTTAACACATCCATTCTAAATCAACACTTTTTATTCCGCTTCAATAGGCTGATTAACGAATTTGGACTCAGATTGTAGAGCTGAAATAAATACCACAAGATATTCTGTTCAATCTTTTACCAACTCTGCCAGTTTGCTGCCGTTTGATGGAATTGTGCAATGTTAGCAATGGTTTTTAGAATAGCCCAGAGATACGTGGAAGAATCTAATGGTTCATATCAACCCCTGTTCTTGCTTTTTATTTCCGCTATGCCTGATGGCTGAAAAGCAAAATCGATGCAATTGGATTTGAAATAAGGACTTAAAGAAACTCAACTTGATATTTCAAGGCCTTTTGCATCACTGCACAAGGGATTCAACTAGGTAACACGGACCTATATAATTCTTTCTTTTATTGGCAAAATGCCTGAAATTTGGCGTGAGGGGACCAGGCGACTACATTGAGCCTAGTATTTAACTAGTTTCTTATTTTCTCGATCCGAAGAGGATGGAAGGCAAAGTCGAACTCGGTGGAATGGCTTTATATGTAATAATAGTTTTTGATATCTTCTCCAATATTCTTATACTATGCAATGAATTTCAAGCATTATTTATTTATTGAGGTAAAAAGTAGAATGTATTACCTTAGGCAAATGAGTAATATATATCTACATCACTTGGCGAGATTAATTAAAAGTGAAAAACATTTATTTTTGATAGATTTTGAAAGTTTAGCGCTCTTTAAGTTTCAATATTTGTTGCAGATGAATTTCCCCCATCTTCATTTGGGATTTCTTTTCCTTCCTGTTATGGAAACATCTGCGTACTTAAAGAATGGAAGAACATATTGGATGATATAGGCTGAGTTACACTAAGATCGCAAGGTTACGGGGAGAATGGTTTTGATCATAAGTCTGTCCTAGTATTATTTTCTACTAACTATAGGTGCAGGCGTGGGTGTGTGGTGAGAAGTTTGCTTCCCAGTCACATGGTTCCGGGCTCCACTGTGTGGCACCTTGAGTAAATTTC
>NC_142930.1:105698175-105713175 GCF_046866305.1 Octopus bimaculoides | reverse complement strand
TTATTTCTTTTCTCGTCGTAAACAAATTTTTCATTATCCTTGTATACAACTATTCAAATCAATGAAATGGTAAAACCTTGTAAGAACGCAATTGTTCTCAGAATGGTGCGGTCGATGAACTTGATGTCCAGCGTTTTTTTGGTTACGTTGCCATGGGTGTGTGGCAACAATTTTCTCTACGTAATCACACGATTCCAGTTTGGAAAGCCGCTGGGTGACGTGTAGCTTGTTGTCTAATCTCTGGCCAGCCCTGACCAAGCTGATCTGAGATCCAAAGCATTCCACTTCTGACTCACATTTAGAGATATATAGAACCACATTATCCAATGAATGCTTTCTTTTTAGAGAGAGAAGAGATTGATTTGCAGGTATATAGCAGCTTTTCTATTAGCTAAAGTGAACATGTAGAGGCTCCCGCGTAGATAGTAGTTTGTAGTCTGTAGACATAATCTTCTGCCAGTTGAAAATCACAACCCCAATCTCGGGCACCTTTAGCGGAATTCACTCTTTTGTAGAATTTTAAACAAAGGCGCCAGTCTCAATATATTTCAATATTTTCCCATCGCTCAATTTATTTATCCAACAAGTCTCAATTCATGGGTGCTGTCGTTCCTTTGATCCCTCCATCTTCTCTGCTCACTATTCTCTGGAGGGTCGTGGATAGTAGATTCCTTACGCACTTTATAGAGTCCTAATAGAAGCAGCTGTCAATACAGTTTGCAGCTAGATTCCCAAGTGTGACCAACTCATACTACGGATGTTATCCAGTCATCTAGTTCTTCGTCTACAACTAGATCTCCCATCTTGTGAGTTTTTCCTGCGATATATCAATCACAAGTCCGTAGTAGTGGAGTTGTGACCTCTTAATACGGCAAGGTAGCAGACTTACCTGGCGAGACTCGCTGATTTCCGAGCTTCGCACTCTGTTGGGTGATGTTATCCAAAGGTCCTTTGGATGGAATCCTTTACGGCGGCTGGTATTTGCGATCGAACTCTTTCGGTCATTACCAAACAATCATGACCATGAGGAGAGAATGCTGAAGCTGGCGCACTTCTCTGCCAACACTTAAATTCTAACATTCAGTTCAACATTCTGCTTGCCATCACTCATAAATACAGCCCCCGAGATACTAAACCTTATTCACCATCCCCAGTGATGTTCTACTAACATGCAGAATGCACTAGAAAGCCTTTCTTAAAGGGATTAATGTCTCAGTCTTTCTATCACTATTTCCCATCCTTGCCATGCAGCACACTGCAGCGAACCTACTCAGTGCATGTTGCAGATCATTTGATGAATCAAGTAGCACCGTGCCGCCTGAAAATATCTGCCGAATGATCTTAAACCCATCTGTTGCGATACCACTTCAACAACTGCTGCCATGTCAATTCAATAAATATAGTTTATGGAAAGGAGAGGTACCACAACCCAGCCGAAGACCAAAACCCACTTTGAAAGGTTTCGACTTAGCACAGTTTACCAACATTTGGGCATTCACATATGGAGGTTATGACAAATAAAAGTTGCCTGATAATTTCAAACCCCAGAAAAGCTTTTCACAGTAAGTCCAGTCATATACCTTATGGAGGTTCACAGTGCAAGCATACACCTCTTGGAAATATTCCCACAATTTCCCGAAGGCTTGCCGTAGAATGAATATTTGATCAGTTGTACTGCGTCTAGGATGGAAGCCACACTGTTCTTCAGCTAGCTTGAACTCAATTTCCCTACACCTCTTCTCTAGATACCTAAGGTAGACGTTACAGGTGCGGCTCAACAAAAATTTTCCTCTATGATAAGAGCACTCTCTCTTTTCCCTCTTCTTTTCTTTTCAATTGGGATTATCACTACGGATTGTCATTACCTTGGTATCAGTCTTTGACCCTAGATCCAACATGGGTCCACCAGAAGATTTTATAATGACTGGATGTAAGAAAACAGCGAAGTATTCCCTCCGCCTTCTTAAGATGCTCTTTTCTGCGGAGAGAAAATACCAACTGAGACCTTAATGGTTGCTGTGAAGAGTTTTCTTGTTACGTAGTTGACGGATGGTCTGCTAAAACACAATGCGGGTGGAGAGGCATTACTTGACTTCTGTGCTAGACGTTCTCTAATATGAACATCTTCCAACTTCGGTATGTCCGTAAGCATACTTGGTACAGGGATAATTTACGACGGAAGTCACTGATAGATTTTGCTATCGTTTCGCACCTCTTTGATGTGTGCTGGACGCTCATGTAAAGGAAGTGGATACGCTATCATCTGATCACTACCGAGTTCTCTGCAGCTTAAGATTATCTACAACAGGAAGAAAAACTCACAAAACTGGTAAATCCGCAACGAATTACAGATTAAAGTGGAAACCCTGGTGAATGATGAAATCAGAAGCAAATATGCGAACATTACTACATACAAATTCAGTGACCTTCATGAATAAACTGAGGACGTTGAGACAGAGTGAAGATTGTTTAGTTCAGCAGTTTCTTCTTCAGCTGTACAATACTGTGGACAAAACCGACTCGGTGTGGCGTCAGGTAGCAAAAGAACCCTTTCATTTAACCAGGAAATTGACTATGCCTTCCGAACAGAAAGGAAGTTTATAAAGCTTGGCTTGGAAACAAGTCTACCCTTTTGCGCATATGGTACACCGGAGCGCGAAAAGTTGTCACAGCCGGATAAAAAATGTTCAAAGTTAAGTCAAGGGAGGACTTTGGGATTAAGCAAAACTGACTTTAGCTCTTCCTCTGATTAAAATATTTATGGTTCTATGTCGCTTTATACATCGTGGAGAGCCGATTCGTTCGAAAGTATGAGCTTGGTGGATGATGGAATGAACTTGCATGAGGTTATACACTAGTTGCTAAATTATAGATGCAAAAAAAAAAACCTTCACCTAATGGGTTGGTCATAATGGTGTAGTAGTAGGTGCGGTTAGTTTCACTAATTTGTTGAGTAAAAACTTCGCAAATTAGCCATGTGAATTTGCAGTCTTAGTTCTTCAGGTTTTGCCTCAGGTCAGCACTAATCGAGAAAAACTATGATCAAAGGCATTGTAATTTAAATTTATTACATGAATTAAATTAATTAGATGTACTTATCTATCTATCTATCTATCTATCTATCTATCTATCTATCTATCTATCTGTCTGTCTATCTATCTATCTATCTATCTATCTATCTATCTATCTATCTATCTATCTATCTATAGTGTATGCAGCCTAAAACACTTAGAAAACAGACGAGAAGCAAGTTAATTTTTTCTCTTTAAGAAACCTGAATTGATATTTTAAGTGTTTAAGAAACTCCAGAATATAGTATTGAATGTATTAAGTGTACTTTACTTCGGAATACGTTAGACATGTTTGTATTTTGGTAAGTTTGAATATGTTCAAAATGATATTTTTTATGTTTTCCTAGGTGTATATCCGTAATTTTCGAATTTGGTGTGTGTTCTGAAGACTAGATACTTCCTGAAGACTAGATACTCAAGAGTGTTGCTGAGATAGTTATACATCCAGTAAACATAGATATAAATCTAAAGTCATATTTCTGGTATAGCGTCTATAGATTTCTCTTTAGATCGACATAGTTATTTTCTTGTAGTGCTATGTTAAAAGATACTGATCTCTGTCTACTACAGTTATCTTCTAAGTTTTACTTGTTTTTATATATATAAATGCTATGGCAATAGACCGGATATTTATTGATCATACCTACCTCGTATATGCACTGGGTGCGGTGAATAAACTGTCGT
The DNA here is from genome assembly GCF_046866305.1 of Octopus bimaculoides. Taxonomy (NCBI): domain Eukaryota; kingdom Metazoa; phylum Mollusca; class Cephalopoda; order Octopoda; family Octopodidae; genus Octopus; species Octopus bimaculoides. Next base: position 105,709,420 of record NC_142930.1, on the reverse strand, counting down.
CCAAATTAAGCAAAACTGAAAATAACACTAACATCTCATTTTAACAGATATATTTGCCAAAATTACATGAAGATATCTTAAAATACTAACGATTAAATTTATTCAATAAAATCGCCATTGGCTTCAACCACGACACCCAGACAACTTCAGAATCTCCAGTAACTCTTCTAGACAGACTTCTTGTTTAAGTTGGTGAATGCTGTCATAATCCTTGCCTTCAGTTCATCTTTTTGTTGGTCTCTCGCTCAAATGAGCCCCACACATAATAATCAAGTAAGTTGCAGTCTGGGGAGTTAGGTGGACAGATGTTAGGAGTGATGTGGTCACAGAACTTGCCTCAGAGCCATGACTGGGTTCTCCTGCTTGTGTGACATGGTGCAGAGTGCTGTTGCCAGACATAGGGTTTTCCACCAGCCACCCTTTTGACCCAGGGCAGCACTACCTCCTTCAGGCACTTGATGTAGGCCTCCGTGTTGTATGTATGTATGTATGTATGAACGTACTTACGTATGTGTGTATGTATGAGAATATATACATATAAATAGATACACATACATACATACGTAAGTACGTTCATACATACATACATACATACATACATACATACATACATACATACATACGTACATACGTACGTACGTACGTACATACATACATACCTACCTACATACATACATGTGGTGTGGGGCGGCGTTTTTCCATGCTTGGTCTTTCTGAGACTAACTCTTCTTACTTTGTCCCTGTAAAGGATAACACATTCACGCACATATGTATTTGTTTGCGTACTTATGAGTGTAGCGTGTACATGTGTGTGTGTGGGTGTATATGTGTGTGTATGTGCCTGTCTGTGCGTGTGCTTATATATGGGTGCATAGTAAAGCGTTTGCTTCCCTAGTACATGGTTGTGGGTTGAGTACCATTGCGTAACACCTTATGTAAGCATCGTATACTATAGCCCCGTAGTGAGCAAAACCTTGTGAGTGGATTTTGGTAGGACAAAGTGAAAGAAGTCTGTTGTGTGTGTGTATGCGTGTGTGCGTGTGTATTTCTCTCTGTGTTTGTCCGCCAGAAACGCTTGACAATCGTTGCTGGTTTGTTTACGTCGCTCTAACTAAGCAGTCCAGGAAAAAGATATCTCTAGAATATGTCACAATTTAGTGTGGGTTGAGAGCTCTGACGAAGTATGTAATACGTTTTCGGATGTAAAACTTTCTGGTCCCGTTTACTTCGTTGCAAATGAGATCATGTGATATATTTCCACCCGTGTTTAGGTGCTTGTAGCATTCTTTGTTCGATATCAGAGAAATAGTTGAGACATTGATGTAGACGATGTTATTGTGGTTACCATACAGCCACACCTGCGCCTATAATGGTAATTTTTTTTTTTTTTTTTTGCAAGTCTCGAAATATAACGATATCTGTTTCAACACACAATTTCACATCAAGAATTTTACGAAGCAAATTCATAAACATTATTTTCTTTATTTTAACAAAATCTCCTTCTTATAAACCTTGAGAATGCCCAAACATAGAAAAAGGCTTTCTTTCATACCTTCAATATCTTTTTGGCATAGAAACTTTTCCACTATTAAACCGTAGATCAGGTTATTATTTCTATTCCCGTGTGAATCAATAAGATATTCCTCAGATCTCCTCAAAGAAAAACAAAATGCTAAGGAGCTGACAGCATGCGATAATTCATCCAGTCAAACACAATGTAGTAACATTATAGAAAACTTCAGGGTGACCTGTATATTTACGGCTCTGGTTATAACTAATGGGATTTAACCATCACTACACCCAGCCGTTTAACCATACTGCCTGTTCCTTTACCCCCAGAATTTCTTTGGAATTCTCATTCTCTTTGTGTAACGTTTTAATAGATTTTTTCCTGTTTTCATATGGCTGGAATCGAAAGCAAAGCCAAATACTAAGCGTAACTTCAAGAGCTCATAACAATCTCATATAAGCATACATATACATACACACTTACATACATACATACATGCATAATTACACACATACATGCACACGCAAGCACACACACACACATGTACACACACATGTACACACACAAACAAACGCAAACACGCGTGTGTGTATTCGTTCATGTACAATTAACAAGCGTTCGTATTTGTATGTTTTGTTATATCAGCAACGCTTGTACAGTTTATCCCTGATACTTCTCTCCTTTCAGACGCTAATCTCTTATCTTGGCTCTCGACAGAAATACAATTGGGAAACGAGTTATCTTCTCATTCAACTTAAAATTAATTAAATACATGCACATAAACACACAAACTCACACAAACAAACTTTCACGTGCACACATACTTTACGCATACAGAAATATATATATATATATATATATATATATATATATATATATACACACACACACACACACACACATATATATATATATATATATATATATATATATATCAAGATATATACATATATATATATATATATATATATATACACACACACACACATATATATATATATATACATATACACATATATATATACATACACACACATATATATACACATATATATGTACATGCATAAATATATGTGTGTGTTTATATACACAAATATACATTTACATGCGTGTTGATATGTGTGTGCGAGCATAAGTTTGATGAGTAAACCTGTAAGTGTGTATTACTATAAATGTTCTGATACTTTAGTAATACTATCACCATAATCACTTCGTCATTTCATTCTGTTTTATTTTAATGATTAATATATATATCTTGCCAAGTATTTATTTCTGCAGCGGAGAGATTCCTAGTGCTGAGAGACAAAGCTATTGCTTTAATCTTTATTTTAATTTTCGCTAATGTTTCAATTTTAACGGAGATAACACAAATGAGATTTAAGTGTGTTTTTTTTTCTCTCTTTTTTTTTCTATCTGTATTTGTCTTTTTGGACGTAGATTCACATTTCACGTTAAGATGATAGTGCATAATATGAGGGAGATGTAGTTGTTCATTGTACAGTTTGAACAGCAGCATAGAGGCACTTGTTGCTATTGATGGTGGTGGTGGTGGTCTTGGTTGTGGTTGTGGTGATAGTGGACGTCGACGTCGTAGTGTTAGTGTTTGTAAGTAACAAAGACCAGGTCAGCGTTTACGTAGCAAGACTGTCCATCCTTCACCATCTCAAGTGTTTTTCTCAGAACTTTAATGTCCGATGCTTCCTTTCATGTTCAAGGTAGCAATTTATGATTTGAGGGAGATTTTTGACATCTCTTCTTCAATCAACGAACATAGTAACTTTTACATAAACTAAAACATTATTGTCAACGACGCAATGCGGAGAAATATATCGGTGCCTGTACGTATGCCTCCATTTAAACACATACGCACGCACGTAAACACATACACACACACATACATACTCACATACATACACACATACATACAGACACATACACACACACACATATATGCATATATACATGCTTACGTATATATATGTGTGTGTATATATTATATACATATATATATATATATATATATATATATATATATATGTATATATACATCCTTATATACATGTATATATATATATGTGTGTGTGTGTGTGTGTGTGTGTGTGTGTGTGTGTGTGTGTGTGTGTGTGTGTATACATACATATATATATATATATATATATATATATATATATATATATATATATATATATATACATATATATGTATGTATGTATATATGTATATATATTTGAATGTGTATATATCCATATTTGAAGGTATATATGTGTGTGCGCGCGCGTTGTGTGTGTTAGAATCCGAGAAATCTGTTGATCATAAAATAACCCACAAGCTAATTAACTTCTCAAACTAAAGAACAAGATAATGTACAAATACCTCACGACAACAAATTTTCTTGACGAATTAAAACAGGGGATTATAACCCAATCGATCTACCCGATATATCCAAATGTTGACTATCCAAAACAAAACGACACTCATGCATTTCACAACACTGAACGCCAACATTAACTGTATTGCTATTTTCAAAGTATTTTTGCATTGTTACACAATATCATCAACGCATTCTCGGTTCTAAATTTGGTAAAAAAACGTATCAGCTTTAATAATAACTCTCTCTGTCTATCTATCTATCTATCTATCTGTCTATCTATCTATCTACCTATCTATCTATCTATCTATCTATCTATCTATCTATCTATCTATCTATCTATCTATCTATTTATACATACATACATACATACATACATACATACATGATGATGATGGCCGTCCACTCATGACCGAGGAAGACCATTGCCGACCTTCAGGAACATTGTGTGCTCTAGGACTAACTTATATTTTGCATTCGCGGCTCCGTTGGTGGCTAATGAGCCCTGCTCTTGACAAGCATACACGACTGCAAACATTGCAGACCAAGCTTTTCCCATTCACTATATAAGCCGTGCACTTTCGCGCACCTCGCTTAAGTTCTTCATGCTGGATATGTGCTCTCTCATACATACATACATACATACATACATACATACATACATACATACATACATACCTACATACATACATACACACACACACATACGTATATATATATCGTTTGTAAAAAACATAAATCCGAAAGAAGTACACTCTAAGATGTTGAGCAGAATATAATAAAAATGGGTAAGGCCGGTTTATGGGATTACCTTAGGTTTCCCATCCATAAAGGGTTTAGCTTTATGACGTATCGTCAGATCCCCCAAAAACTTGTTGGCCCCATGACCTCTTGAAAATGTTGAGGAGGACTTCTTTTTTTCACTAACACCCTTTACCAGGTTTTTGAACACGATGAGTGGGTGGCAGGAGGCTATGTTAATAATGTACGTTAGCCTCTCGTTTGGTTTGTGGGAGGTCCAAGCCGAAAGTGAAGTCTAAGAAGTCCGTGGTTGTAATGTTGGTTTCTATGGTGATTTTCAATCCCGTGGAGGCAAGCGTGTTGGTTAGATCTTTTCTAAGCCTGTCTAGATTATGCCCGCTTGACCCCATAGAGATGACCAGGGCGTCATCTCTGTAGAGACCAAAGCGGACAGTGGGAAACTTTTTCCTAAGTGTATCGAGGATATACAACCTGATGAGGTCGCATACGTCAGCGCTGTCATAAACCCTTGAATGCTGTGCTCCAGCATGGCCGCAGTAAAATGATTGAAATATGTGAAAGGTAAAAGGTAAGTATGTGTATATATATGCATTTTTGTATGTATATATATACATGTATATGTACATGATAGCAAATTCCACTAAAAACTTATAGATTAATTTTAGGCTACGGTACAACACATTTTGTCTATGTACCATGAAGTAGTGAACATCGTTACCACATATTCATCATATTTAAAAGTGCGGCCCCAGGACGAGGAAACAAGAGATCAAATATCACTACAAGAATCGAACTATATGTGTAATACCTGCCTAGCAATAACACTGCAAATTATACCAGATAGGTTTCACCAATTTCATCCGTCAAATGAGCACCTTAATTGAATAAACTAATATTATTAAGCTGTCATATATCACACGAGAATCACACAATTTGTAGAACCATCGCCAATAACTGATAGGCCTTCCGTACAAGAGTTCATCGTAGTTTACTATCATCGAATATCTTTGTTTTAAAGTTGAGAGCAAAGCTCCATGTGTGGATAGTAATATAGCGGGTATATAATATATTTAGAAGTATAGATTAAGAGACAAGCAATGAAAATATTGCATCACGATTCGACATCTTGCATCTATCGCTTGATGGTGTATGGCGTGTGAACCAAACTGAAATCGGCGGTTGTTTTTTCGACTAAATGAAACTAATAAAATATGCCAGCGGTCTTCTATAATGTGATCCCCAGATATTATTATTATTATTATTATTTACTTTTAATCTGCATGTTTGTTACAATAAATTGCTGAAACACACCCAGCGTCCTAGGGCGAATGAAGGATAAGAGATATTACAGTATAACGGAAGCTTGGGGAGGGGTCGTGGCAGGGGCAGTAGTGAAATATTTTCATGTACAACACATACATTTAAACTGATAGCGTTTTTTCTAAGGATGGGGGGCAGTAAATATCAGCTCAGTCTGTTAGATTTCTCTTAAACATGATCCTCCTATAATGTTATATAGATGTTTCTGACATCCCTTTTTTTTTATCATACTTAGGGCCCCTCCAGCAACAGGAACATATCTTGCTTTAAGATGCCACATCTTTTGTATTTCAATTTCCAGGTCCTTATATTTACTTAATTTGCCGAATTCTTTTACAGATATACTTTTATCAGTGGGAGTACTTACATCTATTAGTCTACAAGTATTTTCTTCCTCGACTTTAATAATTATGTCTGGTCGATTAGCTTGGATTTTCTGTCAGTGTTGACTGGAAAATCCCAGAGGATAGCGACATTTTTACCTTCAACGACTGGTTCAGAATGATGTTCATATCAGTAAGTAGGTGCGCCGATTTTATAGTGTTTACATATCTTCCAATGTAAATACTGTCGTACCCCATCGTACCAATTTTTGTATTCGTTTGGTGTCAGTGCAAGACATCCCGAAATGAGGTTGTCTATTGTTTCGTCAAATGCGTCACAGAATCTTTTCGTCTTCCTTCTTGATTATTCGTGGGTCAAGGGGGCATGCAACTATATATCATATGTGGTGCACCTTGTCCACCACCACTAGGACCGGTCTGTTATGGTCTAGCACCTGATCTGTTTGCATTGGAAAATCACACCACTCTCTGCAGTTCGTGCTCATACCACATCTTGCCTCTCTCTAGCCCCAACCTTTCTCACAGTTTCCAATGTAGCACTTTCGCTACCTGGTTGTGTCGCCACAAATTGTAGTGGGTTTGGATTATTATTACTATTGTTGTTGTTGTTGGTATTGCTATTGTTGTTGTTATTAATGTTATTGTCGCCATAGCTAGAGGTATGTTTTTGGAGCGCTGTAAGTTTATGGCTAATTCACTTGTTTTAAAAGGTTCTATACTGTTTATTGTTCTTTAAATCATTTTTGCAAGCGGGGTAGGCTGATGTTTGTTAGCCAAACATTTTATGGGTGATAGAAACCGTTGTGTTTTCAAATTTCTTCGAAAATTAGCTTCGAAGACACTAAACATTGAAGATGGCGACGAAAAGCGAGAGTGAGGAAGGAAGTAAGAAGAAGAAGAAGAAGAAGAAGAAGAAGAAGAAGAAGAAGAAGAAGAAGAAGAAGAAGAAGAAGAAGAAGAAGAAGAAGAAGAAGAAGTGAAGAGTCAAGGAAAGAAGAAGATAAAAATCAAAAAGAAGGTGAAGAGCAGGTAGAATCAAAGTCTTCCACACTACATGAAAATTGTAGTAGCACGAAGAACAACCTTGGAAATAATTATGAAGAGTTTAACAAAAATGGGGGTAAACGGCGGGAAAGAGACTTTTGCAAATATCGTGACAGTTAAGGAATTGGTTAACATCTCAGCGAAGAACAAACTAGAAAGACTAAACAAGGCAGCAAAATATATGAAAATGAATGGAAGGAGAGTAGAATTGAAACCTCAAAGTGGCGTGCTTGAAGCAACAACTAAACGGACGGTTGTCTGCAGGTGCATGACCACAATGAGAAGGAAACTCAAAAAAGCTAAACGCGGCCAGGTGGGAAAAGCCTTGAAAGACATATGGCAGGACATCTAGAGGGAGGCAGTACGGTGAAGTACAGGTCCTTTTTAAGACCAAGGGGCATGCTATACAGAGCTCGGTGACCACACGTCGCACCGAGGAAATCGCTCTCTTTCCAACGTACATGGGAAGAAGGGCCGTATGAATTACGCTACCTGGAGTCCCACCAGGCTTGTATTTATGGTGGATTCTCACCTGTATTTGTACAGACCAGGGATGTTAAAAGATCGAGGAGGGAGAATTGGGTTGAGACAGCCTTGGAGGTTCTCCATGTGAAGCCAAGACAGTTAGAGAAAATTCCAGAGCTGATTTCCTTCTCGAATGGAGTAGAACTAAGGGTGGACGTAGAGGGGAGATGGCCGCAGTGCTACGATTGTTGTTGAACGGGTCACTTACGGTTTTTCTACCCACAGAACCAGAAGAGAAGGGTAGAAAGAAATGTCCAAACGAAAGCACCACAACCCATGAGTCGACAAAAACAACAACAACAACAACAACAACAACAGCACAACAATAAAGCAGGGGAATAGAAACAGAAATTGAACCCAAGGAGACAAAGCAGACAAGTGTTACAGTGAAGGTGGCAGTGGAAGAAGAACCAGCAGCAGTGGCGGAAGCTACATTATCAGGAGCAACAAGAACTACAAGAGAACCAGATCAAACAACACCAGAAGAAAACATACAAGGCATGGACTACTCCACGCATCCAAGTGATGATGAGTGGGAATCCCAAAAGGCAAAACAAGAACAAGAGATACTGAAAAAAAAGGGAGAAATCTAAGGAACAGGAAACAGTGACACTTATAACAACGTCAGCACTACAAGCACCACAATCACGAAAATGTTTAACTGTATTTCGTCCATCCTTATAGTTTGAGCTCAATTTACAACGAAGTCAACTTTGCATTCCATCCTTTCGGGGGTTGATAAATTAAGTTCCAGTGAAACACTGGAGTCGATGTAATCGACTAGTCCCCACTAAAAATTTCAGGCCTTGTGCCTATTGTTGAAGGGATTCTTCTTCTTCTTCTTCTTCTTCTTCTTCTTCTTCTTATTATTATTATTATTATTATTATTATTATTATTATTATTATTATTATTACTATTCACTGCGGACTACGTGGGATGTGTTTTCAAACGCTCCAAGTTGGTGCAGCTTAAAACATTTATTTACACCGGTTTGGTGCTTTTTCGCATCATTTATTTTATTCGAAGTTGTCAGCGGAAATACCAGGAACCTGTTACTGGTTTTCCGTGGTTGTTTAGCCCACCAAATAGGTTCGGTGGGAGTTTAATTCAATTTATTAAAAAAACAGCTCAACAAGATGGCGGAGCACGTCTTGAAAGAGTTGAGAAAAAAAAAACTGCCCCTTCTACGAATCTGGTGACTGCTAAAGATTTCCTTTCCCTTCCCTCCGTTACTGGCAACAATACAGGTGACGGGGAAGAGAAAAACGAGACTGGATCAGTACAAAGTCCACCTCGTATTAACAGCAGTAGTAGCACTAACAACCATAGCGGTGGCAGTGACAACAGCAACAGCAGCAACAGTGACAGCAGCAGTAATAGTAGTAGTAGTGGTAGCAACAACAACAATGAAAGAAATAGCAACTGCATTGACAGCAGTGGTGGCAACAACAGCCGCAACAACAGTAAACGTGACAACAGCAACAAAACCAACACCAACAACATCAACAAGACTAACAGCAACAACAACGGCTGGATCAGCAGCAGCAACAACAGCATCAACAACTGCAAGAACGATAACATTACCCACAACAAAAACAGGTTCACTGCCGCAGCAGTGAAAAAGAAGCGACGCTTCATCGTGGACCTCAAAAATAGAGATGAAATGTTGACCCAAGATTGGAAACTGATTAAACAAGAAGAAGCCTGAGCCAACTAACTGGTCCTTCAGAAGCAATTGAAGTGGAGAAAAGAACTGTACTTTTCAGATGCATCTCAGCAGAGACGAAAGGTGCGGCTTTAATAGCCCAAGTAGATACTGAAGCGACGATGAGGTGCATCAGAGATGACACCGAGTACATAGCGAAGGTCAAACAATACAGTACCATTTCAGTGTTGTTTCAGTCAGAATCCCTCACTATGAAACATTCAATGACCGCTTGCAAAACCAGCAAAATCCTTATGTACCCCTCCCACATGGAGAAACGTACAGCACGTGTTTGCATTCCTAGGATCCCACAAAGACTTCATGTGTAGTGGCTTTTGGGATGCGCAATTCTGGAAGGAACAGATAGACGAGAACTGCCAGGGAAGACTGGTCCGGGGCCTGACCTGGAGATACTTCTTACCATTCGGTAACATTCCATGCGAATTTTCTCTTTCATTTTAGAGTGCTGAATAACATCACCTTCATTGGTTTCCAGATATATGTATACTTCGGATTGGTCTAGATTTCGAATAGCTGTGGTAGTATCAAGTTCTGTTTACTACCTTTACGAACTACCCTTTGCACATTTATCAGGTCTGAATTCTGATTAAACTCCTTTGGATTACTCCAAATGTTTTTCCAAAAATCTTCAGTTTGCTGCTGTTGAAGAGATGTTTTCACAATAATGGTATTTTTCTTAGTACCCTGTAGAAGACTTTTGTGCTCTCTTTGAATAGTATGTTTTGTCTATGGAATGCTGAGCATCTTTTGTATCTTATCAGTCGTTTGGTTTTTACTTGTAGTTTTTGTTTCAGGATTTCAATGTGTATCCTTTGTTTTCGTGTAAAGGTCATGTTTAGTAATTATTCTTATTAGTTTGTTGGGTTTATTAAAAGATATATCTGCTCTTAGTTGGATTATTTGCCGGTTAATTCTTTCCATCTATGCAAGCTGTTTGTGTACATTCACACACAGACACAGACACAGACATAGACACAGTACCATTTCAGTGTTGTTTCAGTCAGAATCCCTCACTATGAAACATTCAATGACCGCTTGCAAAACCAGCAAAATCCTTATGTACCCCTCCCACATGGAGAAACGTACAGCACAGACACACACACACACACACACACACACACACATACACACACACACACACACACGCACACACACACACACACACACACACTTATATTAATGATGTACACAAGTATATGGCTGGTATACATAATGCTGAAATACGCATAAAGTAAACACACGCAGACAAATATATTAATATAACAAATTTTTAAAAATGATAAGAACATACAATAAAGGAAACAGTAAGACGATACATGCTGATTTTTTTTAGGTATTTCTGTTTAGTTAGAAATCTACAATGAAATAAGGTATTTCTGTTTATTTAGAAACCAACAATGAACTGGTCATTTCACAGACGCTAAACTATACATTTCACAGAGTACAACCTTAAAGTTGGCTAAACGCAGAAAATTTCTGTCTCGCTATCAAACCCTAAAGAATGCATTTTAACACATGGCTATGGCGGTTCTTCCCCGTGACTCCAAGCACAAGCAACTGACAAGGAAATATATGGTATTCAGCAGAGTATTTGGTGTAGCCCATCTTTTACACCAAGAAAAATATAGTCTTGATAACACTAGCA